>NC_085862.1:47022679-47090179 GCF_034702125.1 Engraulis encrasicolus | reverse complement strand
TTTATTCAAAAAAGGTTGAGAACCACTGACCCACATGCACCCGCATGCACCGACTGCTCATGGACCCTGCTTGGTTTGGCTCTGTCTGCTGCCTTGGCTCTCCCCCCTTGCCAGACCAAGCTGTAATTCTGGGCCCCTTCTCTCCCTGGGACAACTGACCCATTTGTCGTGCTCATGGGCCTGCTTGGTTTGGCTCCATCTGTTCTGTTGCCTCTTGGCTCTCCCCCCCATGCCAGACCAAGCTGTAATTTTGTGTGTGGTCAAGCCAGGGCCGCGCGTGACATTTCAGCCGCCTCCCTCCCGGCCCCCATTTAAAAACTCTACGCTAGACTGGGGCCTATGTTAATTAGCTGGCTTTAGGACGTCCAGGGGATGTGGTCAATTCAGTCTGAAGAGAGTTGGTTGAACTGAGGCTGACCAGCCTAAATCATGGTCACCATATGGTTAGTTGTTTTGTTTTGAATAAAACACTAAAAAATGAAAAAGGGTGAAGGTGAAAAATATGGCAAAGAAACTGTGCTCCCCTCAAATTGTTGTTGACATAAAGTGAATTGCACACTTCTATTTCGTACCAAGTAGAAAATGGTTGGTCTGCAAACTGCCTTTGAGGCCCAAAAATATTCACGTTTCAAAAAATACATTTTGGGGGGGGGGGGGGGGGTTGTCTTTATTTAGAGATAGGACAGTGAAGACCACGACAGGAAGCGAGTGGGGAGAGAGGTGGGGAAGGGCCGGAAAGGACCCAGGCCGGAATCTCACCCGGGTTCATTAGTGCCATGGTAGGGAAAAAAAAATGAAATTAGAACTTAAAATATGTACATTTTTTTTTTTTTTTACAAATTATTAAAACATGTATCAATCCCCCTGGATGTTCATCAAGCATATGTTATATGATATGTTTATTGTATTTCCCATATCAACTCACATACAAACTTCATGACTGCACAGTCATTCCATAGAAAATGAACCATAAAATAGTTGAGTAGAATTAGCCAATTAAAAGTTAAAAAAAATATATAACAGTGTCATGTTTGGGGATTCATCATCGTCATGCTTTCCCCCTTTAATCTCTTGGATCGCTTCCACACGGAAACATTTCCTAAATGGTAGCGCTTAAATCCATCCCTCACCTCTGAAACTCTGTGGACACGCTATTTACGCATGTTGAAAAAAAGGCATCATTACACGACGCGCACAGAGAGCCCCCAGTTAGGCGCCGGATTTGTCTTAGAGGATTAGTTCATTTGCATAATTTTAATTAGTGTGTGTATCTACAAAGCCACCTGGTTCAGAAAGATAAAGGACTGGAAGGGTGAGGTGAGGAGGTTGGGGGTTTGGTGGGGCTTCCGATAGGAGGTGAACACTGTCACATGAATAAATTTGCATGAGATCTAAGACTGTGAGAAAACATAAAGACGTCGGCTCTAATTGCGCCAGTCAACAGCAGGGCTGATAGGAGAGAGAGGTGCAAAATGAGAGAGGCTTGACCACTACTTTTCTTCAAATTCACAACTGTGGGCCCGACCGTGGCACTACCGGTAGGGCACTCGTCTACTATGCGGCCAACCCGGGTCCTTTGCGGGCTCTTCATCGTCTCTTTCTCTCCCAAACTCACTTCCTGTCTCTGCTTCACTGTCCTGTCTGATGAACACCAATAAAGGTTTGTGAAACCCCCCAAAATACTTTTTTTTTAAAATCACAACTGTCTACAGTGTGGTTCTCAGAAGACAACCTGGTGAAAGAATGCCCAAGAGAGGACATTGACTCATAGTTGATACACCATGACAGAACATTTCTGTGCTCTTAAATCAGAAAGCAAAGCTTTGTGTCAGTGTTATCAGGACACTTCGCTGATGCTCGTCATCACCATCTTGGATTACATTGCCAAAGCCACAGCGGTTATTTGCCTAAACTCTTTTGAGTATGCGGTTATAAATATTACAGAGTGATACTAGTAATTACAGAGTATGATTTCGAGTGAGCGTACGCATGTAATAGATCTTTCCTACACATGATTGAGCTTGAAAGATGGACTCATTTTCTGACCAAGAACCCCACCATGGTTTGGATACCTCCTTAACACTACTGACACCACATGCAAGTCCTTCACAAGACCACATCAACCCCAATGGCCCCACAGGCTGCAGTGTAGAGGACTCTGAGTCTTACAATTATGACACTTCACTTGTTGGATAAACCTTTGAGAAAAGAAGTTAAGAAGTCAGCGTCATTTACTAACATTGGTTTCTTTTGTTTCATATTGCGGTTTTTTTATAGGCGTTTTTTTCACACCTTGACTATCAAAGGATAGAGATTATTTGGGGGCTTTTCGCACCGTTATTATGAAAGGATAACGAAGAAGTGACAGAAAAGTAGTGGAGGGAGAGAGATGGGGTATGGTTGGCAAATACCCAGGCTGGACTCGAACCTGGGTCCCCATGTGTTATATGCACTGTATCACACCACCCCCATGTTGTACATTATTTTATTACAAAAATGTCTACTCGGTGCATCTGTAGACCCTGCAAGAACAGTTGACTGTGCTTGTATGGGGGCAATGACGTCTCATTCCCTTCCCTCTACTTCTCTAGCCCTGCGGTGTGTGCAGAGGGATTTTAATAGGGGCATCTGGGGCTCCGGGGCAGAGGTTGGTGTCAGACTGATGGGGGAATAAGTATGGAGAGGGGAGGGGGGGAGGGGGGTGGTGGGTGACAGACACCTCCCTTGGAAAAGGAAAGAGAGAGAGAGAGAGAGAGAGAGAGAGAGAGAGAGAGAGAGAGAGAGAGAGAGAGAGAGAGAGAGAGAGAGGTGATGGAGGGAGGGAGAGGGAAGAGGGAGAGAGATGACTATGACTTCAAAGAGTATAGGCTCAGAGACTGGCTGGCTTTAATTTGAGTGAGCCATGCACCATAGCAGGCACATATATAAAGCCCCAATAAGCAGATGGGTGCGATTCAGACATCATTAAACCATGAACGATGAAGCCACACACACACAAAAAAGCCAGAAAAGAAAAAATGGGGAGAGGGGAGAAAGTGTCTTATAAAAAAAAACACCCCAAAAATATATTGCTTTCCATGTGAAAAGGATGGGGGTAGAGGGGGGGCTGCGAAATCGGGGGCTGGAACCCTGGCAGTTTCCATGACAACCCCCTTTTTCTGGGGTCAGTGTATAACCAAATCTGCAAGCTTCATTTTTTCCCCGACTCCTTCCAACATCATCAGCAGCAGTGGAGCTGGCTTTGAAGACTAAGCCGATTCCCAGTTGAAGCCATTTTCTGGGGCTTTCTTCATGTTTTTTTCTCTTTCTAAAGCAAGATGCCTGTTACAGAAGTGTGTATATACTGTGTGTGTGTGTGTGTGTGTGTGTGTGTGTGTGTGTGTGTGTGTGTGTGTGTGTGTGTGTGTGTGTGTGTGTGTGTGTGTGTGTGTGTGTGTGTGTGTGTGTGTGCGTGTGCGTGTGTGTGCGTGTTTGTGTATGTGTATGAGTGTCTGTGTGTGTGTGTGTGCTCATGTACATGTGTGTGTGTGTGCTCACGCACGTGTGTGTGTGTGTGTGTGTGTGTGTGTGTGTGTGTGTGTGTGTGTGTGTGTGTGTGTGTGTGTGTGTGTGTGTGTGTGTGTGTGTGCGCGTGTGTGTGCGTGTGTGTGCGTGTTTGTGTATGTGTATGAGTGTCTGTGTGTGTGTGTGTGCTCATGTACATGTGTGTGTGTGTGCTCACGCACGTGTGTGTGTGTGTGTGTGTGTGTGTGTGTGTGTGTGTGTGTGTGTGTGTGTGTGTGTGTGTGTGTGTGCGTGCGTGCGTGCGTGCGTGCGTGCGTGCGTGCGTGCGTGCGTGTGTGCAAATTTCAATGCCAGAAGCTCACTCGCTTGCAGACAAATACGATACGATAAGTGACAACAACATTTTCCGATTGGCAGACCACTACACAGGTCGATGAGCATCAAACAAGCAAGTTAGCAAAGCATGGCCATCGCTATGCAGCTATGGATTAGTTGATACTGTATCTTCCTAATGCTTCAGCTATGGCATTAAAGATTTAACGCAAGCCTGTTTTAAATATGATACTCACTCTGATTAGAAGCTAATGTATGCCACTGCAGACACTGAAATAGCCAGTCAGAAAATGAGGGTGTATAAATATTTATTGCCGCATCCTCCATGCTGTGAATTATGGAGAAAGCGGGGCGGGGCGCTGTGTGCAAGCAGCAGTAATCTGACTTGTTTTATTTTAATTGATAAGACTGTTAATTAATGAAAGAGTAATTAGCAGGATGCTATTGAAATGTCACTGACTCACTGTGAGAGTATATCAAGGAGACATGGTGTGTCGTGTGCTGAGACAATGAAAGGGTTTGAAGAGATACTCATTGTGCAAAGCGAGGGCTGGCCAGGGACAGAAAAGGCCTGGCTGTTTCTGTGTAAATTGTGGGCTCTAATTGTGAAAAATGTTGTTGGAACTGTATTTTATTCTTTATGAGAGCAAACCTGTTGCCTTGGCACAAATGTGCCCTTTCACATTCAAGAATTCCTGTTCAAGGCTAAGCAAAAGATTACTGGACTGTGCGAGGACTTTATCTGTACCAGAACAATGGAATGCCCAAACACAACAGAGTTGCATCTCCACATGGCAGGCCAAGGACTGTGTGTTCGTTGCCTGATTATCATAGACTTGCAATCGAGATTCGATCTGCAGCGCCGCCGAAGGTGTTGCGTCACTAGGAGGGCGCAGCCTGGCTAGTGTGTTCGTGTGTTTGTGTGTGTGTGTGTGTGTGTGTGAATGAATTAATCTCTATCCGGGTACGCCCCCTTTTCCCCTTAGCGGATAGAGATAATTGTAATCAGGGACATTCCTACAATAAATATGGCTTGGAGATATTACAGCGGGGAGAACGAGTGGGGAAAATGGTTGCTGACGGTTCTCCCCATCCGCTCTCCAAGCCGGCTTGAAACTTAATTAAGGATTCTCTGTGTCTTTCATTTCAGGTATTTCATATTTACAAATGTTAAGGGTTTGAACCTAACATTTACTTGGTCCTTCAGAACCGGATCCCAAGATACCCGACGATTCCAGCACGCGAGGAGGGAACCAGGAAAGTCTGTGGCCACAGCACTAAGACCCGTTTCCGGGACTGGTCTCTCCCTCGCAGGCTGGGATCCGACGGTTGACGGGAATCTTGAAAAGACCAGAGAATCGTGAGTAGGCCTACATTTTTATTTTTATTTAAAAAGGATTGAATGAAAAGACGGTAAAATAAGAGAAGACAAAACCCTGACAATTCTAGACTCTATCAGGTAAACGTAAAGGGAGGGCAGACTCCCCTAGTACGAGAAACTAGTTTAAATTCTGTGTTCTCTGCGTTGAGAGAAAGTGTGCGTGAAAGGATTCGTATTACCACTCGGTAATACGTTTCATACCAATACAACAAGGTTCAAATAGCGAGTCTTTGTGGAAGCCTGTATGCAAGAAGATTCCACCTGTGAGGTTGAAGTGAATCTTACCACAAACGATCGTTGATCGCTATCTTGTTGAAAAGTGTATCCAACAATAGAGGCACTGTAGGTGTTGTGACGTTGGACTAAATTCATAGAGACAAAATGGGGGGCAGTAACAGCAAAAGAAGTGAAAAGTTCCTTGCTGAAATGCAATGCAAGGACTGGAAAATCGTGCATAGAGAAAATCCTAGTGCAGTAGCACCGCTGTGTTACTGGGTAAAAAACTATGGGTTTAATGGAAAGTTGTCTACAACAAACCTAACATTTATGGCCTGGCCAGCAGGGCCAACAGGAACACTACAATGAACACCAAAACTATCACGGCCAACGTCGAGGCCAACACCAAAATTCCTGACTAGACCGAGAGCACCAGTATCGACCGTACGGGCATGGCCCCTCGGCCGATGACTGGTTTGATGATAATGAGGAAACGGACGGGGATGTGGAAGAGGTAGACGTCGTTCTAAACTTAGAGGGATTGTTTTACCAAGAAAAAATTAGACCTGAAATTACCCTTCTGGTCAAAGGGACCCCCGTACGTTTCCTCTGTGACTCTGGTGCTAAAAAAAAAGCAAATGACAGCCATTTGGATTACTCACTGAGCAGTTAATGTCTCAGATAGCCTACCATATAATAATAATAATAATAATAATAATAATAATAGTAATAATAATAATAATAATAATTGTATTTGTATAACACTGTGTCATACAAGGCAAGTAATATGGATATCTGTTTGTCTGTCTGTGTGGGCCCTATTTGTTGTATGAATTGTCCTAGTGGGACACCCCACTGTGTGTGTGAGAAAGATGTATGTGTCTGTAAATGTGGAGTGTACGTGTGTATCTGTGGAGTGAGTGCCTAAATATGTCTGAGAGTGGAAGATTTTTTTTTGAGTGTTTAGTGGAGGTACCTATTGTGGTTTTCAGAGTTAGCTGGAGTTTTGGGAGTGCACATGTTGAAACAACATTTTTAAAATAAGAATAAGCCTTTTATTTTATTCTACAATTCAACTTTGAGGTGTAGGATTTTGTCATGATTTTGTTTTTCCACACATTCTTACCCATTTATTTTTGATTAGGAGAAAACGGGGTTGTGGAGTTATGTTGTTTCTTTACTATTTTCAATTGAAAGTTAACATGTTAATGTTTAAGCCTTTAAGACACGGCATTATAAATTAGCTGTTACCAGAATGGCAATAACCAAGTCATAATGTATTACTAAAGGCCCCGTGCACTGTCATGGTAGTGTAGTGTAGTTGCAAAAGAGTTTGCTTTCATGATTTACAGTACCAAAATGTCTTTGTTTCTTCTAAAGAATAGATGAAGCTTTCTCCTTGTTCTTATTTATTTTTATTTTTTTAAAAGAACAATGGGTTTGAGATCTTGAAATAACGCAGGCGTTATTTGATGGCCCAAAGGTGCTGTGAGTAAACCCAATTTGGACCTGGTCTGAGAGTTAGGTCACATGTGCTGAACGTTTCTAGAAATTTAGGTTGTCATTTTGTTTTTATTGACGATGTTTTCATTAGCTCGGATAGATATTAAAAGGCTCAGAGGCTCTCTCTAAGTAGCCCAAGGTCTTCTGCAGGCACCCCTTATCAGACACAGCAGGCCCAGCCATCAACATGCAAATTTCTGTGGCAGAGACAGAAAGACACTTAATATTGAAACCTCCAACAGTGTATGCTAAACCACCTGTTTGTCACTGAAAATACAATAAGAACTAAAAAAAAAAAAAATCTGAACACCGACCTAGATAAACAATACCAAAGCTTAAAGATATGTTAAATATCTATCATTGTCATTAGTTTAATACTGTAAGTGTGAACATTGCTTCACATGGTGTGTGATGAGACATGTCAATGTTCTCTATTTGCTTTTAAAAGTTTGAATTTGATGACGTTGGGATCCTTATATTTTCATTTGTTTGATTTATAAACAAAGAGACAGTTGTCTAACTCTGTCTTTTCATTTCAGTCGTCAACTTGCAATCAAAGTGAAAACTGCTTTGCCAATAAGGTTTTAGTTCCGTTACAAATGTTTTATGTAGCCGATACATGAAGTCAATCATTTTTTGCTCTGATTTGATTTCAAATTGATCTGGCTTGAGTGTACATGAAAGAAAGTTGTTTTCCCTATAATACTTTTTTTTGTGTTCTTTGAGGAACAGGCCCAGTGTTATGGAAACGAGCTGAAACACAGCTGATGTGAATGGAAGGAACCTAGACAATACCAATGATCGCTAGGTTTAAGTGAATTTTGTTTTTAATTTGATGAGTTTCACAAGATTTTTCCAGAGTTTGTTTTGTTTCAATTGGGTAATAATTTTAGTTATACACACTTGATAAAATGACAACTGTTTATTTTTTTTCTTTCTTTCAAACCATGAAAGTTTGACCTAAAGTTAGACAAGGTCTTACCTTTATACCTTAGATAAAGGGTCTGTCCGGTTGTTTGTTTCATTTTTCTTTTAAAGTTGCGTATTTTACAATGGCAGTTGTGTTTTCTTTCTTTTTATCTCTTACATTTTGATTGGGTTGATCTAGTGATCTGTATGTCTGGGTGATGACAGTGGAAACTTTGGAATGGTGTGAGAGAGTAGGATTCTCAAATATTTTTGGATTCTCAAATATTACTCATACTCAATTTTTTATTTTTACAAAAATACATTTTTGAATGTACTGACATTATTGGCAGGAGTTGGGCTAGGCCCTATATCACCATGACCTCATGACAAAAGGACAGTGAGGAACTGCATGCCAATATATTTCAGTTCTGTTACAAAGTGATTTATGCAGGCCTAACTATCATGTAAAGACAGCCAATACTATGGGTATAGTCATTTTGTACGGCATGCTTAATGTTTCTTAATGTTTCTTCTACATTCTATATTGGATGAACTATGTGGTCAACACCACATTTTGTCAGTTTGCGTTTATCGCCTATTCTGTAAGGAACTGTAATGTAAACGTGAGCCACAATAGTCAGATACTGACCAGAGTAATTTTCTTTTTCATAATTTTGCTCTTGATAAATTGTGTTCCCCGGGAATGTAGAGCTATCTATTTTTATTTTGATTATAGATTATGAGAGAATGGTTGGGCGGCTTTGGGTTTTGTTTTGTCTAACTAACAAAACATTTTTTGTTTCCTCTCTATTATAATGCTCGCTAATCTGTGCACCTCCTCTAAACTAATGTCTGTGTATGTCTTTAAGCAAAATGTTTTGAAAAGCCTGCCTTGATGTAGGCTATGCGAGTGATTCTCTGATTCGGCTACACTTTTAAGTCCGTGGATTTGATTTGCCAATTCCACTAACTATTAAGATTAAGCTTGGCAATTTGTGTTGTTTGGCACTATGTAAACATCTAGGTCATTTAGTTGGGAAAAATACTGATAATTGACTTTTTGCTTTTGCCAAAAGCGTAGGGGAATCGTAGAATCACTCATGCACCCATGAACTGGAGGATTGGAAGATGTTTACTTCTCATCATTTACTGTGCTCAAAGTCTGTTTCGGAAATTACTTAAGTCTTATTGAGTCATGTGGATGGCACATGTCTCAAACAGGAGAGATATTTTAGGATTAATCAGTGCATTAAACAAATATGTGTATAGGGCACAAATGAAACCTTGTTCTGAAACTTCACCCCTTAACCTAACCTAAAACAAACATAAGAGAGCTACAATGTGGAATCAAATTGCATCAGGGTTTGAATCATTTGTATGTTGGTGGTGTACTATAAACAAAAATATGGACAGAATGAACAACATCCACTATAATGTGCAGGCGCTGGGCAACAAAACTGAATTCGAGTTCAGGGCCATCCATGAACAACTGAAGGCAACCTGCCTAATCGCATTCCAATCTCGTATTGCGGTTGATATGCTTTTGGCCGATAGGAGTGTGTGCTCTATTTTTGGTTATCAATGTTGTTCCTTCATACCGAACAATACGGCAGCTGACGAAAGTGTCACCAGGGCGATAGAGGGACTGGGATCCCTCAACCAAAAAGAAAATGAAAGACCACTCCAGGGTCGACACTTCAGTGTGGGATGGTTTCTCTGACATGTTGGCAAATACAGACAGTTGGCAGCGTCCATAATCATGTCTATTGCAATATTTGCGGCGATCCTCACGTTATGTGGATGTTGTTGTATTCTTTGTATTAGAGTGTTGTGCACCAGATTTAGTACCACTGCCATTGCACAAATGGAAGAAAAAATGTCAAACCTATATGCTCTTCTAACTAGACAGGATAGTGATGTCGATGACACTATGATGATGTTGTTGGTGGAGACCATGAGCCTCCACACCAATCTGACGAGACGAATCCCTCAACGTCCCTGATCTGTTCCCTGACCCAGGGGATTATGATGGGGGCCCCTAAATGTACCTATTTAAAGAAAAAAAACATTTGAAGTGATCACTGGATGATGTTAATGTTTGCCTCTATATAGAATAAACAGGGGGAAATGTTGGAACTGTATTTTATTCTTTATGAGAGCAAACCTGTTGCCTTGGCACAAATGTGCCCTTTCACATTCAAGAATTCCTGTTCAAGGCTAAGCAAAAGATTACTGGACTGTGCGAGGACTTTATCTGTACCAGAACAATGGAATGCCCAAACACAACAGAGTTGCATCTCCACATGGCAGGCCAAGGACTGTGTGTTCGTTGCCTGATTATCATAGACTTGCAATCGAGATTCGATCTGCAGCGCCGCCGAAGGTGTTGCGTCACTAGGAGGGCGCAGCCTGGCTAGTGTGTTCGTGTGTTTGTGTGTGTGTGTGTGTGTGTGTGAATGAATTAATCTCTATCCGGGTACGCCCCCTTTTCCCCTTAGCGGATAGAGATAATTGTAATCAGGGACATTCCTACAATAAATATGGCTTGGAGATATTACAGCGGGGAGAACGAGTGGGGAAAATGGTTGCTGACGGTTCTCCCCATCCGCTCTCCAAGCCGGCTTGAAACTTAATTAAGGATTCTCTGTGTCTTTCATTTCAGGTGTTTCATATTTACAAATGTTAAGGGTTTGAACCTAACAAATGTGTACTTCAAATTGTGGGCTTGTCTGTAAGAAAATACAAAAACCCCAATAGCATCGAGCCCTGAGGACTGGGAAATGCCCTGTATGACCTGCACTGTGCAAACCTGTGTTAAGAAGTATAGAGGGAAATGTGGCAGTACTGTGGAGTACTTTGTGGGGATTGGTACCATGGTAATGGTTAGCATCTGGCCATGGGTCCATTTCCAAACCTGGGGAATTTCAGCCTTAAAGGTGCACTGTGTAGGATTGTGCAGAGTACGTATTGCAACTGTGCCGCTCATTGAAACTGAGCAGTCTATTGCCAAATGTAAGTAATAAGTAGTAAACTAATAAACTTGAGTAATAAAGTAACAAACCACTTCAAATTCCTCCAAGGGTCGTAAAAGACCTCCAAGGGCCCTATTATGAACACAAATCAGGATTCCCCCTGCACTTTAGGCCTATATTGAAGGAAGCCACCACCAACTTAATTGTATTGCAAATTAAATGTACAGCCCTTTACAAAACATGTCATATTTCTTGTGAAGTTGCATAACATTACAATTATATCATATACAATTGCATGCAAAGCTAGAAGTAATATAAAATCACAAAATGGATTGAATATGTTGGAATGTTCAAGCAGCTTGGTTTCTTCCCTCAAAAGGCTACTTGGCCAAACAAGGATACGGTAAATGCCACTCCAGACCCCATCGAGATTTGCTCTGTCTGTGAAAGGGAAGATCCTTATACTGTAGGCCTATATTAACATCAGTACAAGCTTGTTAGAGCTGTCTAGAGGGCTGGGACAGGTACGTAGATTCAACCAGTTATTAGTCTGGCTTTTTGAAGTGGGCACTTCACTTAAACTGATCTGTTATCTGTGACAGAAGCCCTAAGGGCAGCCACAATGGCTCAAGTCCTTGGTACATGCAGTACAACACTCCACTTACAGTCAACCAGAACACTACAACCAGAGTGTTGCAACCACAAAAATGCATACGCAATACTGCATACACAATACTGCATACACAATACTGCATATACAATACTGCAACCCCAATACTGCATATACTGCAACCAGAATACTGCAACCAGAATACTGCAACCTGAGTACTGCAACCAGAATACTGCAACTAGAATACTGCAACTAGAATACTGCAACTAGAATACTGCAACTAGAATACTGCAACTAGAATACTGCAACTAGAATACTGCAACTAGAATACTGCAACTAGAATACTGCAACTAGAATACTGCAACTAGAATACTGCAACTAGAATACTGCAACTAGAATACTGCAACTAGAATACTGCAACTAGAATACTGCAACTAGAATACTGCAACTAGAATACTGCAACTAGAATACTGCAACCAGAATACTGCAACTAGAATACTGCAACTAGAATACTGCAACTAGAATACTGCAACCAGGACACTGGATAGAGAGTACTGCACACAACCAGAATACTGCAACCAATGTACTGCATACACAATACTGCAAAGGGCCTATAGTACTTGTTCCAGCCAAATGACCCCACAGTTACGGAACACAACCACTTGTCTCACAGAACTATCCACATGAATCACCCTCAACTTAATCTGTCCAAGATTGAACACCTAGTCATTCCAGCTTTTCCATCCCAGGTTTCACCATACCCTGTCTAAACTTTCTGTCGTTCAGTTTCGTATCTGTTACTCCTTTTGTCCTCTGGTAAATTACTTTGGATAAGTGTTAGCAAAGTGCAATGGAAAATAATATCATGCAAGGCTCTTCTGTACTTACGTCACAATAAATGTAAGCCTAAAATGCCACACTCCACACAACAACATGGATGAATAACTCCTATTTGGAGAGGAGAAATGACTTTAAATGGCCCCACTGGCAGCAGACATGCTGTGCTTTGCTGTGTGACTGTGACTCTAAACGAGAGGGCAGCACAACTGCAGAGCATTTAGCTTTATGAGCTGTCATGGGCTTCAAACACTGACCTCCAGCCTCAGAGTGTCCCACTGGAAAACAATCTGCCTTTATTTCAAGGGCCTCTTTCACTTCTTTAAGACGTGGTGGACGAATGAACAAATGTGAACCAAATTGATTTACTGAGATTAACATTAAAATGTCAAGACACTACGAGCATTGAAAATCATTGCATCTGTATGATTAAATTGGGCATTTTATGAAGATGCCATTTATAGGATAGTAGGGCATTTTGCTTGCCATTTAGCAAGTTGGTTCATTAGTGTGCTCATTCCAATGGTCCAAAGTGAATTGTGGTGTAAATTTGTTGAAATTTGTTGTTTTTATGATACAAAGTCAAGAACAATTCATCCTTACTGTCTGAACACACATTCGTAGTTGGTCACATTCAGATCTAAAACCCTTTTATTCCTCTGGAAACTAAACAGGAATATGTGTGTCACACTCAGGCCTGATGTTGCCAGTGCCCTACAGTACAAACACAGCTCCTGACTCAGATACTGACATGGAGATATTTACGGCTTCTAATCTGTTGCCTTTAAAGATGATTGTGCCAGTTAGATCCGTCTGTAAACACAACTGAGCAGAGAGAGATCAAAGAAATTGAAAGAACTTCTTCAGTTAGTCACAGCGTTTACATTTTTTGTTTCGTCTGTTTTTCTGACTGCGGCTTAAATATAGATAAACAATCAATCAGATAGATAGACAGCATGAAAAACAGAGAGAGAGAGAGGGAGAGAGAGAGAGGGGGGGGGGATAGAGAGAGAGAATGATGGAGAGAGAGGGCTAGATAGGAGAAGAGAGGTAACCAATAAATCTGTAAAGTCTATAAGCCATGGGTCTTGGTTCCTACCCAGGCGGCGGCCCCTACCCAGGCCCCTACCCTGCCCGTGCTCCTCTCTCTCCTCACAGCCTCAGGCCAGGGGCCTCACGGTCTGGAGGAATTCAGAGCGGTCTGAGTGGAAACAGACACAGAGGTGCGTGGGGACACAGAGGGAGAAGCAGAGGGGGCGGGGGGGGGGGGGGGGGGGTTGGGGGGCAGGAGGAGAGTAATGCAGAGTGATGTGAGGAGAACAAAGAAGAAGAAGAAGAAGAAGAAGAAGAAGAAGAAGAAGAAGAAGAAGAAGAAGGCTGGAACTTAGCAGAGCAGAGAGATGAACGAGAGAGAGAGAAGGGAGAGGGGGTAAAAAAAGTCCCATTCATTTGTTATAGGGGTCACAAGAGAGGTGCAAGTAGAAAAGAGGGGCAAAGAGAATGAAAGAGAGCGTGTGTGTGTGTGTGTGTGTGTGTGAGAGAGAGAGAGAGAGAGAGAGAGAGAGAGAGAGAGAGAGAGAGAGAGAGAGAGAGAGAGAGAGAGAGAGAGAGAGAGACTGAAGTTGGAGATGGAGAGCTTCATATTCCACTCCACTGTGTCGCTCCACGTGGAACACATTAGGGCTGCTTTGATGCATTCTGCTGGCCTGCATTGGGGATCTCTGGAGCAGGGCCGTTGACAACTTTGGGTAGGTCCAGGACAAAGTCATCTGAAAGGGCCCCCCCCACCCACATACATACTGTACAATGTAATGACGATGGGCCCCCTCTCTCCCTGGGTCCTGGGCGACTAATCATTAGGGCTGCTGCATCCTGTAGGCCTGGCATTGGGGCTCTGTACTGGAGCAGACAAGGCCATTGACAGCTTTGGCTAGGTCCAGGAAAAGTCATCTGAAATGCCCCCCCCCACACACACACACACACACACACTTACCTACATGTAATGAGGATGTAATTGAGCAAATGAGACGGCGTTCCAAAGAGTCTGCAAAATAACGTATTAACTCAATATTGTAGTTGCAACAGCATATGATGAGGATGGGTCCCCTTTCTCCCTGGGCCCTGGACAACTAATCTGTTTGCCCCCCCCCCCCCCCCCCCTGGGCCCTGGACAACTAATGATGAGGATGGGTCCCCTAATGGGTCCCCTAATGATGAGGATGGGTCCCCTTTCTCCCTGGGCCCTGGACAACTAATCTGTTTGCCCCCCCCCTCTTGGCTTCTCTGTGAGCAGGAGAAGGTTGAGTCTTCCTCTCCTCAGAGAGGCCCGGGCCCGAGGCCGAGGCTGTCTCCGCCGCTGTTGCTGCAACACTACACAGCACTTGCCTCAGCCAGGCAAGCAGAGCCCCCGCAGAGAAAAGTATACGGCTCCCCCAACCGCATACGCCAACCAGAATGGAGCACAGCCGAGCGGAGTGCATAAAAACGCGCCCGCCGAAAATCACCCTGCTTTATAAATACATGGGTATGAACATTGTGTGAACATCAAGGGGAAAACACTTTTCAGAGGCGAGTAGGCTACATGGCCATGGGATGTGTTGGAAAACACATTGCTTACCTATTGCAATTTAGCTTAAATGGTGACTAACTATTTTATGTCATTATTTCAATTTGGATTAGAGCATCAGCTGCTTACTGTAATGTAACTTAATTTGTTACTTTTTCAACTGACTTGCTTACATTTTTTGGCCTTTTTTAATGGATTTTCTTCTCTTATTTCCATCTTTGACAGACATCTGTATGCTGCCCCTTTAAACAGTGACACATGATTGATGAGGCAAGGCAAGTTTATTTGTAGGGCACTTTATTCTTTGTACACTGAGGCGGTTCAACAACAAGCCATACTGTACGCACTGTGGTGACACACTGTAGTTTTGCTGCAATAAACCGACAGATTGTGCAAGTCAACAACTTTTTACAGTAAGTTAGAAATTGCCTTGGCAAAAACTGCTGTATTGTTCACTACCCAAAGCAAAACCCACTAAGACACGTCGTTATAAATGAGCTGTTACAAGGATGGCAATAACCAAGTCGTAGCGCATTAGTACTTGTTAACTCTTCAATGGCTATTACAGCGTACCACTGGAGGTACGGCATGCAGGGGCGATGGGAAAAATTTTCTTGGATTTGTCTCGGATTCGCTTGAAGTTGGACTCAGTCTCGGGCAATGGTTTTGTCAATGGCTTTGAGACTCATCTCAGTCTGTCTTCATTTTGTTTACAAACACTGGCCATCAAACCTTCAAGTGGAGTTGCATAACCAATCGTAATATTATTTTATCTTCACGCGCATTGCATCCATGCTTCAAACATTCACATTATTGTCATTCATCACTTTCATTGATTTACACATGTGATGTGACTCTGTCTTTGACTGACTCAAACATCTTTGGACTTGGTATTGACATGGCCTTGACTAGTTCTGGTCTTGGATTTGTCCGACTCTACAAAGGTGTTCTTGACTACAGTCCTGTGGACAGGAGTAGATTAGACCATTGCACCGCCTATCTCCTGACCTCCATGTGTACCTTTAACCCGCTCCCATATGAACCCTCGTCATAGCAGATCAGGGCATGTGGTATGTGAACTCAGTCACATGTGGCTGCTTTGATCTGAGCAATATTCTTGACCTTGTGTGCATGCCTGTGTGTGTGTGTGTGTGTGTGTGTGTGTGTGTGTGTGTGTGTGTGTGTGTGTGTGTGTGTGTGTGTGTGTGTGTGTGTGTGTGTGTGTGTGTGTGTGTGTGTGTGTGTGTGTGTGTGTGTGTGTGTGCGCGCGCGTGCGTGTGTGTGTGTGTGTGTGTACGCATGCGTGCGTGCTTGCGTGCGTGCGTGCGTGCGTGTGTGTGTTGCCTGCCCGAGTGTGTACGAGTGTATGAGAGAGAGAGAAAAAAAGAACATTGAAAACAAAACTCCAGACCCCAAATTGCTTGTGCAATAAGCAGCAAATGGCTCATTGCTGCTTTCCTTCAGCCACTGAATTCCTTCCCCAAATCTTTCCAACTCTATATAACTGAGGACAGTCTGCACAATCCAGAGCTGGTATTGAACCCCCAACTTATAACAGCAAATAGAGTGTGATCGGAATGGGGGTTTTGGGAGGGAGACTTACTAACATTTCATGCAGAACTGCCTGGTATCCATTATATTCACTCTGGACTTCACCTCACTCTGAACCAGAATCACTGTAACTAGGTTATACACAACACAATTGCAATTACCCAAAATAACTATAGTATTTTTATAGTAATCTATAGGATATCCTATATGATTACTATTATAGAGTATGTAGTCCTATAGAAACACTATAAATACCCTATAGGAATCTTATATTATTTTGAGACATTTTACCATAGGGTAAGATTTTCACAAAGATACTACAGAACACTACAGGAATACCATAACGCTTCACTATAGAAATATTACAGAGATGGCATGTACTATAAAATGTATTACAGAAATATTATAGATTACTAAAGATTACTACAGAAATCCTATAGTTTTGCTATAGGCCTAGTTGTTTTTCGTAAGGGATGGCAATCTCAACTGGGCACGTATCCTTTAGAGAAGTGTGGAGAGAGAGAGGTTCACTAATGTTCCACGCTGAGGTGGGCTAGCTGGCATCCAGGCCTCAGTATTAACACACACCAACAGCCCAAATGCTGGGCAAAATTAATTTTGACTTGTAGAAAGAAAACTTACCATCCACTTTGACTGATAGTGAGTGCACAGTATGTTTGACTAGTACAATTTAAAATCTACAAGCCAAATCGGCTGGCATCCATTTTGCATAGTACAGCTTTGTGGTTCAGAGGCCCAAAGACTAGAGGAGCAGTACAGTATGTGGTGAGCGACGGGTATACTCTACAAAACCAGTGATGACCATCAAAATACAAACCACTTATATGAATTACTGTGATCAGTACTTTAACTGTCAAAAATAGTCATCAGGTAAAAATAATTAAATCTAGTATTACATACAGGTATGCTGTAAAAAAAAATCCTGCTACTCTCAAGGCTAAAACTGCGAAACCCCTGCCCTGGAGCATGGTGGTCACTAGCTGAGTGCAATACTGTACCAGTACAGTATACCCACGACAAAAAGCTACACTACCTCACTGCCAAACAGTCCATGCAGTGGAACTGCTGCCGCATGATGACTGGCAGTACCTCAAGCACACTGCTGCACCACCCCATTACTCTCCCTTTAACATGGACTGCAACTGAACAGAAATATGTTTGCATGTGTATTTGTATGAAATCTTCTGTATTACCGCAAGCCAGAAGATTACATGTTGGGGGGCGTAGTAGAGCATTCCTGTGGGTATAAGAAGCTAAATCTTGACCCCTTGGCAGCTGTGGATGGCGTTCATACTGACTGATGCCCCGCTGACTGGTTGCTATTGGTTTAATAAGATCTATGAGGATTATTCTTAGCTTCTTTGACTTTATTATGGAACTGTCAGTGCAATGCAAAAGCTGAGCTAATGCCCTATCCCTAGCCCCAGGGCACAGAAGGGTAAGGATTCTTTCTGAGCATAATTCCATTTTGGACTCAGAGGGAAAAGGAGAGGTGATAGCTTGTGCGTGTGTGTGTGTGTGTGTGTGTGTGTGTGTGTGTGTGCGTGCGTGTGCGTGTGCGTGTGTGGACGAGTGAGAAAGAGAGAGAGAAAGAGATAGAGAGAGAGAGTCAATGCCCTTGAGAATTCTTCTTTCTGAGCTATACCTGAACATCAGAAATGTCAATTTGCCTCTTTGCCTTCTACAAACTGTCCAAGTATAATGATTACTCCTTATATTCTGAACAATAACGTCATTTTGGCACTATGACTCGCTTTAACCCAGTGAGGTATTGCAGAGGCGTAGCGGAGAGGGATTGTTTGCATAAAACTTAAAATATATGTTTACCGCATAAAACTTAAAATATAAACTTACCGCGACAATATTGAAATGTATGGTCAATATTTCTTACTTTGAATTCTACATTAAAAATGAAGGGGCAAAAGATATTTGGAATTTTAGAGGTGGTGGAATTGAAAAAGAGAAAAAGTTTGGAAACCACTGCTTTAACCATAGTCAACTTACAGGCCGGCCTTAAACAAAGCCTTTCACATCCGATTAGCCTTCTTAGGATGTGACTGATATGGCAGGTGCCTCCTTCTACAGGTGTCTGAGGTGGTGTCACATGACCTCTGTGGGAAGGGAAGAAAGGACACACGATACGTGGAGAACGTAGAAGCCACTCTTGTCTTCTGAAAGGACCACCATGCCTGGTCACATGTATGTCATTTGAACTTTGAACCCCGGAGGTGACCCTAACACAGCAGCCTAAATGTTTGCCACGTCTGGGTAAATGTTGTCGGTCGTTTCAATGTCACATTGTACTCTAGAGTTCCTGTGTGGACCTGTTGTCTGAAGAAAGACACAAAGACCAAAAGAGGCCCCAGTGCTGGATCCGATGACCAAGTTATGCAATCTCTCTACCACAGAAACCCAACTGGAAACCTACCTACCTACATACAAGCTCTGTTGGGGTTTGATTAAGATTATTTAAAGAAATAAACAGAAAGTAGACACAGGCTCACAACAGATATTTGCTTTTTGTGCTTTTTGTCGTATTTGCATGATGAATTTTATAACTGGCCAAAAACCACATCTGAACACACAAACGTATATTCAGATGGCTTTTGAAAGTGAACAAAAGAGGCAAAGATACAATCACAAAAAAATAAACACAGACCAATAAAATACAATACTATCAGAAAATAAAATATGCCTGAGGAAGAAAGGAAATACGAACTCTGTGCTTCTGAAGTAACAATCTGAAACAAAAAGAGCAGGACGAAATCGTAAATAAAAAGGAAGAAAAATCTGGTGCCACGGGGGGCGCTAGTGAGCACCGAATGGAATAGACGTGTTTCTTAGGAGCTCCTCTCCAACATCTGAAATAATTTGGTCTATACTAAAAAAACTGTCCGTTTTCTCGATATTTTTTGATTGCTACCACTAATTCAAGAATTGAGGATGGGGAAAACACATAAACCCAACGCGACAACAAGGCCAGAACGTGGAGGACAGCCAGGAAAGGGCTCTGAGCTCGCAGGAGCTAGCTTGGAGCTAGCTGAGCACGAGGCATCTCTAGACTCGGCTGATTCTTCAGACCCATCAAATATCCTCGTGGCCATTGCAAATATGAGCAAAAAAATGACTGATCGCTTTGACGTTTTAGAGATGTCCCTGCAGAGCCTTGGGAATCGTGTGACAGAAGTGGAAGATGCTACTTCCAGCCTGGACGCCCGGCTCACTCGCCTCGAGCAGACATGCACTGAACTGAAAGCAGAGAATGAGAAACTCCGCATTAAAGTCGTACACCCTTAAAAGAGATTGGTTAAAAAAGTGACTAATCTCGTTGGTTGAGGCAATATTGGTCAAATTAACTGTGACATTGGTAACTATTAAACAAACAAATTGGTTATCTAACAACTAATATCATTGGTTAAGAACAAATTGGTTGATTTAACAAAGATATTGGTTAACTTTAATAACAGATTGGTTGAAAAATGACTAATATCATTGGTTAAGCAAATGTTAACTAAGAGATTGGTAACTGACGCAGGTCTGACGCTCAACGTCAAGTACGTAACTCTGCTTCTCAATTTTCTGACAAAGCCGCCATCTTGGTGCTGCAGGAAAGCCGTTTGAGATATTGGTGGAATTCAAACACTTTGTGAGGTAAGTTCGTTTATTTTCAATGTTTCGTTAATAATTTCAAGACAATGCCAAATATACAGTGAATAACGAAACTGTTTCTTGTTCAGGATGGTAATTTGCAATGAATTTGTCTTCAGACCATACCTCCGCTAACAGGCCACTATTATAACTACCGGTATGCTAACTTAGCCCTAGGTTGTTTTCACAACTTTGTTGGAAAGTTTGTGTTTTGTTAGAAACAAACTCTACGAAATGTACAATATAGATTTGCTCCGAAAGAGCTATAAAACTTGTCCAGTGGTGCCAAAACACCCATGTCAGAGTCAAGACCTAGCTAAATGTCCGCTAGCAACATAGCTATCAGTGGTTTCTGGAGGAGGGCCGAAGGGAGTGCTTCCCCGCCGGCCAGAGATTGTTTGCGCCGGCCTCTTCACATGAAAGAGCTAGCAACAATTAGCTATAGTCTAACGGTTAAATCATGTTGCCTTTGTTGAGGGATGTTTGAAATAGCCCGATGTATTCATAACTGAATATTGGTTTCTTGTTAGAAACGAACACATTTTGGATATAATTTTGTTCTGAAGTTACAACATGCCAAGTTAGTGTTGTAAGACTGTTGGCGCCAAAGTTAAGAGCTAGCTAAATGTCCGCTAGCAACATTAGAGCTAGCCAAACTGAATAATGAATCTCTTGTCCGCTAGCAACATTAGCTAGCTAAAGTCTTTTTTTGTTAGAAACGAACTCCCTTTGAGTATAATTGTGCTCTGAAGATATCCAGTTAATGTACTTGAGCCAAAGTAAAACACAAATACCAGAGAGAAGAGCTAGCTAGAAGTTCGTTAGCAACATCAGCTTATCTTTTAGCTGACTCAGAAGCTTGAAGTAGCCACAACTTATGCCTGATTTTTATTGTTAGAAACGAACTCATTTTGACTATACACTTGCTCTGAAGTATGTTTTAACACATGTGCCTTTCCCTGTTCGTTGTGTAAAGGAAGTGAGTAAGTAAACTGATTCTGAACTTGTTATTGTGCACACAGTGTGCTGTTTTGTCCCATTCTGTTACTGCCAACTCTGTGGGCTGTTCTCTCTGTGGAGAAACCACTGTCAGCCATCAGATCGTGTTCTTTTCAATAAATAGGCATTACCTATTTGACAGATTTCTCCTGAAATAATGAGCCCAGAAACACCCAGATGTGTAGGGTGCTTTTTTTGGCTTAATCAAAGATGTTTAATTTGTATGGTTACTGCAATAAATATTTAGATTTCTTTGCCCATCCTTTTTGGATCTACTAGTAGGCCTAGTGATTTTAGAGGTCTTAACAAGTGGGCTATGCATCAGATTTCATTTCAAGTGATGAGTAAAATATCCAGAAAGATATATAATCTGTTCTTTTTGCCCTCTAGCTTAGCACACTGAATTCTTTGAGCCATCTGGTGTCAATCAGTGTGGGAAAATGATCAATGAAAACAATTTAAGAAATGCATCTTATAGATGTTTCATATTGTAGGCCTATTCAGCCTATTGTGTCATGGTGGTGTTATCATTTTTCAAACTTTATTTTTGTGTAATAATTAGGCATATTGATACATAATCATGTTCATGTTTTGTGCTGTCTTGCTTTGCAGATGACAGAATATTGCTGAAGGATCCTACATGGAAGCTGGCTGATTACACGGAGTGATTCCTCTGGTGTGGTGTACCTCAGAGAAATAAACACTGTTGCAAGAGGTGAGTTTAAGTTTATAAAGTCACACAAAACCTATCCATGTATTTTTAAAAAGTCAAAGTTCTAACTTGCTCTGTATTTCATGCTGTCAATATGAGATGCATACTAATGTTGTGTGTTATTATTGCAGCTGAGAAGATGGCCAAGATATCCTTATTGCTGGATGGTAGCTCTGGTCGTAGTGGACCATATCTGCAAATGCTTCTGAACATTGACAGAATTTCTAAAGGTTAGCAACCATTCATAAATTTACACCACATGTATGTGTGTTTCAAATGTCTTAACAGTTTGAAGCACACACTGTTAATCAGAGATGCGTCCTGTTCATGCCGTGTGTTATTTTGAGAGGATAGTTAAGGAATAATGGCAGCTGCCTGGTTACAGTACATTGATCCCCTTTGTAGCACCATGTCTAAAAATGCTGAGAAAATCAGTTTGTAAATGTAAGCATTTTTTTAATAACTCTGTTCAAATGTCTACTATCTAATAGTCTGAATAACACACTCATACATGACATGACCAATATGTTATTTGCTCGGAGCGACAGTTTACAAACGCACCCTTAGTGCCTTCTGCTGTTAGGCCAATGACACTGAGCCCACCGTTTCATTGATTGGAGTATTTGGGTTACATTTTGTCAATTTGTTGTATTTTCCAGGATCGTTGAGGACTCCTCCTCTATGCGTGACATCTTAGATTAGATTTAGATTTAGATTTAATTTCAAGTGATGAGTAAAATATCCAGAAAGATAGATAATCTGCTCTTTTTGCCCTCCAGTTTAGCACACTGAATTCTTTGAGCCATCTGTTGTCAATCCGTCTGGGAAAATGATCAATGATATAAAACAAACAAACAAAAAAAACATTTTACATGTATACAGACATGTATCTTTTAGATGTTTCATACTCTAGGCCTATTCATCATCATATTGTGTCGTGGTGGTGACGGTGTTATCATTTTTCATTATTTTCTTGTAATAATAAGGCCTATAAATGCATAATCATGTTCATGTTTTGTGCTGTCATGCTTTGCAGATGACTGAGAATATTACTGAAGGATCCTACATGGAAGCTGTCTGATTACACTGAGTGATTCCTCTGGTGTGGTGTACCTCAGAGAAAATAAACACTGTTGCAAGAGGTGAGTTTAAGTTCATGAATTCACACAAAACCAATCCATGTATTTTATAAAAGTCAAAGTGCTAAACATGCTATGTATTTCATGCTGTCAATATGAGATGCAAATTAATGTTGTGTGTTGTGTGTTAATGTTGTGTGCAGGTGAGAAGATATCCTTATTGCTGGATCATGGTTGCTCTCTGGTCGTACTTGAGCCCCCTGGACCATGTCTGCAAATGCTTCTGAACATTGACAGAATTTCTAAAGGTTAGCAACCATTCACAAATGTACACCACATGTATGTGTGTTTCAAATGTCTTAACAGTTTGAACGACACACTGTTAATCAGAGATGCATCCTGTTCATCTTTTGTGTTATTTTGAGAGGATAGGTCGCCAGCGACCCTATTCACTTGCTGAAAATGCTTAAACACATAAAACAACATTGCTATGACATTACATAGAGCCATAACGCTGCACTACAGGGTTAAGGATGGCAGCTGCCTGGTTACAGTACATTGATCCCCTTTGTAGCACCATGTCTAAAAATACTGGAAAAAAAAAACAGTTTCTAAATGTACCGGTAAGCAAATTTTAATAAATCTGCACCAAATGTGTGTTTCAAATGTCTACTATCTAACAGTCTGAATAACACACTCGTACACAGTGGTGGACAAAGTAAAAGTACTTTTGTGGTGTAATTACAACAGTAGCACATGATATTACATAGCTGTTACACCGTTTGCTCCAGTATACCTACCTATTGAGATAGACTGTGTTATTACTGAAAAACAATAAAAACCTAACAAGAACCCACCACAAACTCAATCCAACCTGTGCAGAATCAGCTCATCGTAAGACAAGTACATTGGTCTACTTTTTACTCAGATAAGTTACCTGTGTTGGAAAGAAACAAAAAAACAAGTTAAAAAAAACTTTAACTTTTACTTTGTCCACCACTGCTCATACATGACATTACCAATTGTTGTGTACTCAGAGCGGCCGTTTACAAACGCACCCTTGGTGCCTTCTGCTGTTAGGCCTATGACACTGAGCCCACCGTTTCATTGATTGGAGTATTTGGGTTACATTTTCTCAATTTGTTGTATTTTTCAGGATCGCTGAGGACTCCCCCTCCATGCGTGACATCTTTGAGAAATTTCCACGCTTTCTGGAGATGCCAAGTTTGGTACGTCTGCCAGACATTTTTTTAACCTTTATTTAGAAAGAACAAGTCACGATATAGTTGTGTGCATTGTTGATTTTGGCTATACTTGGTGTTAATTAAGCTTCCAGATACTGCATGATTTATACCGTTCACTCAGTAGAGTAAAGCTTTCTATATAACCTGTTAAAACAGGGCGTTATACATTTTGTGGTTACCAGAATGGCAATTACTGAGTCGCAGTGCATTACTAAAGGCCCTATGTTATGTCATAGTAGAGTAGTACTGGCAATTAACCTTTCAATGACTATTACAGCATGTTTCAGATGGTATGGCGTGCATTATGGGGCTAAGCACCATTGATGTATCTCTCTCTCTCTCTCTCTCTTTCTCTCTCTCTCTCAAATCTTAAAAATTCTTTCAGACTGGAACCAACTTTGCATCCCTCGGCACTGACACTGAGAAGGACCCCACTACTAGGAGGCGAGAGTTTGACACGGCATTGTCATCACTGCCATGGATGACAACGTAACCATTCCTGTTGCTGATTGCCTGACTTGCGCAGTGACAAGCTTTTCATGCTCTACTGGGTGTGTAACTTGGCATATCCACCACAGTTTAACTCTGTTTTTGCCTCTTTTGAATATGTGTACGATATAACCATCTCAACCAACACGTGGGCCAAGGTACTGGAACATTTCTCACTTCAAGTTGCTCTATAGTCACTGGACATTTTTTTAAACATCTACGCAGTCACCACCACTCCACACCATGTGCATTTTAATTACTTCTGATTCCACTGACATGCAGACTACATCCTATGCAATTTCAGGTAATTTACCTGGTACTGGAGAAACAGCATTGTATGCCATTCTAAGTGATACTTGCCTCGTTGTTTTGCAAAAATGTACTGTTCTTTGAATATAACTTAAAGTAAGATCATGTTGACTCTGAGGTTTTCTCCGGTTGTCAAGCACAACCTTAACGTTTTGTAAGTAAGTAATAGTCACAGGATATGCATGCATTTGTGATTTGAATTTTCGTTGAAAACGGCTCACCAAGCATAAAATGTTACCTCTGCTTTTGATTTTTCTTTTTTTTAAAATGTCCCTTAATACCAGCCTGTCTTTTTGTTGTGTCCACACAACTTTACCATCATCAGTGTTGGGAAGGAACAGATTGCTGTAAGTTACTGTATTCCCATCCTTTCAGATCAGTGCTTTAAAGCCTTTTGAAATTAAATTGTTAATAAACTTTGTGAAAACAAACTCAAATCTTGGTTATTGGTTATGATTGATATAGCTTTGAAACTGTTAATTTGAAGTGAAGTAATTGCAGTGTCCATCTAACCAAGCAAATCGGTTAAAATTTTAACCAATATCTGTGTCGGACACATATTAATCGAACAAATTGGTCAAAACAACCATTGGGGGATTGGTACATTTTTGACTTATAAAGATTGGTTAAACATAACCAATCTATTGGTCAAAACAACCGATATGGAATTGGTTAGTTTTTTAACCGATCTAGATTGGTTGAAATTTTAACTAAAGTCTAATCGGTTATTTTGACTAATATTTCTCTCGGACACATATTAATCGAACAGATCGGTTAAAAACTACTAATTTTTTGTTTATTTTAACCAATCTTTTTTAAGAGTGTAGATCTGGAAGCGCGCTCAAGACGCCAGAACATTAGAATAGTTGGTCTGCCCGAGAAGGTGGAGAAAGGCCAACCGTGTGATTTTTTGACAGAGTTTTTGCCTAACCTGCTAGGGGCGAGCAATTTCCCTAAACCAATCGTAGTGGACCGTGCCCACCGCATCGGGAGCCTGCCCGCTGATGAGAGTAAGAGAGAGGCCGCTCGACCCCGAGTGATGATTGCCCGGATTCACCACTTTCGAACAAAAGAAAAGATTATGCAGCTGGCGCGTCAACAGTTCCCACTCAGCTACGATGACAACGCGATTCACATCTTCAACGACTTGCCAGCGGAGGTGATAAAGAAAAGGCAAACATTTGATGACGTTAAAGAGAAGCTCATGGATGCTGGCGCGAGGGTTGGTTTTCGCTACCCAGCTCTGCTTCGGGTGACGGTGGATGGGAAGGAAACGGTGTGCGCGACTCTTCAGGAAGCAAGGGCACTCGCAAACACTCTGTCTGCATAACGTCCAGTGGAGTTAATCAATGCTTGGTATGTGATCCTAAGCGACTGTTTGGGTTTGGACATTTTTTATGACCGAAATGTTTGATTTTGTTGTTAGTTGGAGAGGAACTTAGCGCAGAACCTTTAGTTTAGAACTTTCTGGTCCGGCTGCCTCTCTATATGCTTGGAGGGATTAGATTCTCACTTTGTTTGGGAAAGTGGGAAGGGGGGTGGAGGGGTATTTTGTTGCGTTTTAAATGTTTTGTGTATTGTATTCTTTTTGTTTTGCTGGGTGAGCCATGTGTACAATTGTATTTTATTTTTGATGCACTCTAATACTTCCCCGCGAGGTGGCGGCATTACATTTGTCAGCTGGAATGTCCGCGGTTTGGGTCATGTCCTTAAACGTGCCAAAGTTTTTTCACATTTAAAATCAATAGCTGCAGATATTGTGTTCCTGCAGGAAACACACATTAGGCCCGCTGGAGCAAAGTTGCTGAGGTGCAGCTGGGTTAACCAGATATTTCAGTCTACTTTTTCTAGTAATTCCAGGGGAGTAGCCATTTTAATTCGTAAAACAATACCATTCAGACATATTTCCACTTTGTGTGACCCAAATGGCAGATATATCCTGGTTACTGGTCATATAAACTCGTTTCATGTTACACTTTTGAATATATATGGGCCAAATTTTGATGACCCTGATTTTTTCTCTAAATTATTTAATTTGATTCCCAGTGTTGCTGATACACATCTTCTGGTAGGCGGGGACTTCAACACTGTGCCCGATTATTTTTTGGACAGGTCGGCCCAGACAAGTCAGCCCTCCTCAGCTGCATCTAAGGTTTTACAGAGTCTAGCTAACTCCACTAACTTAGTGGATATATGGAGGCTGCAACACCCCACTGGCAGGGACTACTCTTTTTTCTCTCAGAGGCATGCATCATTCTCAAGAATTGATTACTTTTTATTAGACTCTAACCTCATAGGGAATGTGCTTTCCTCCAAATATCATAATATTCTCATTTCTGACCACGCTCCTGTTTCACTGGTTCTTAATCTCAATCATAAACAACAGCACAGCAGTTGGCGCTTTCACCCTTCTCTTCTATCTGATCCTTCATTTGAGGTGTTCATTCTCTCTAAAATTTCAGAATTCATGGACACCAATGATAATGCAGAAGTAACAGATTCTACTTTATGGGAGACTTTTAAGGTCGTACTCAGGGGCCATATAATTTCTTTTGAATCCGCAAGGAAAAGAGAAAAGCAAAAACGACTTAAAGACATTGAAAGTGACTTAACAAAACTGGAAGTCTCATATAAATCTGACTCTTCTGATTCTTCTGTACTGCAAAAGATTCTTAAACTTAAATTTGAATATAATAACATTTTATCTGATCAAGTTAAGGGCCAGTTGCTGAAACTGAAACAAAAATATTTTGAATTAGGAGACAAGCCCCAAAGACTTCTTGCCAGACAACTGAGGAGTTTGCAGGCCGACAGGGCTATATATCAAATCAGATCAAAAACTGGGGAGATAATAACCGACCCTAAGTGCATAAATGAGTCCTTTAAGGAATATTACAGAGAACTTTACAAATCGAAAGCCAAGGGGAACATCGCTGACTGGATGGCACGTTTAGACATTCCTAAATTGAGCAATGAAGACAGAGATGCAATAGATGCTGACATTACCATTCAGGAGGTTTTAATTGCTATTAAGTCATTTCCCAATGGTAAGAGCGCAGGTCCAGATGGGTATGGTATAGAGTTGTATAAGAAATATCCAGGTCAGTTTGCCCCCCTCTTGCTAAGAATGTTAAATCATTCATTTGAAGCTCAGAAATTCCCAAATTCTCTATATGAGGCCAATATCTCATTGCTATTAAAAGAAGGGAGGGATGAGATGGATCTCACTTCATTTCGTCCCATTGCATTGCTAAACACAGATGTGAAGATTTTTACTAAAATCTTAGCAAATAGGTTAAATAATTACATCACCACTATCATTCATGCGGATCAGACTGGATTTATCCCAGGCAGATTTTCTTTTTTTAATGTTAGAAGGCTAATGAACATACTGTATCACAAATATGAGAAGGGCCAGGAAGTAGCTGCACTATGTCTCGATGCCCAACGTGCGTTTGACCAAATTGAATATAAATACATGTGGAAAGTGCTAGAGCTTTTTGGATTTGGCAACAAGTTTATCTCATGGGTTGAAATACTGTACGCTCACCCCTCTTCTTGTATCCTGACTAATCAAGATAGGTCCACTCCTTTCTCACTACATAGAGGGACAAGACAGGGCTGCCCTCTGAGTCCCTTACTCTTTGCAATAGCAATTGAACCACTGGCTATCAGTATCAGGCAACACCCAGCTCTCAAACCAATACGCCTTGGGATGTTGATCATCATCTTTCACTGTATGCAGATGATGTGGCCATTTTTATGTCCCATCCTGTGCAGTCTGTCCCTATTTTATTGGAACTTATCAAGTCCTTTGGTGAGATTTCTGGCTATACAATTAATTGGCAGAAAAGTGAATTCATGCCCTTAAATGAGGACCTGGATGCAAATTTTCTGCATAATTTACCATTTAAAATCACGGATAAATTCAAGTATCTTGGTGTTGTTTTACCAAAAGACCCTAAATTGGTCTTTAAATTAAATTTTCTTGCCAAACTAGATAAGATGAAGGAAGACATTGGTAGGTGGCGCAATCTCCCCATCTCCATGATAGGTCGTGTAAATGCCATTAAAATGGTCTCTCTGCCGCGGTTCTTATATCTCTTTCAAAGTCTTCCTGTTTTTCTCACAAAGGCCTTCTTTAAAACCATAGATTCTATCATTATTCCTTTTATTTGGAATTTTAAATCCCACAGAATATCAAAAACTCATTTACATAAATCCAGAGAGAAGGGTGGGCTAGGTCTTCCTTGCTTTCTGCATTATTATTGGGCAGCTAATCTGAGAGCCTTGGTCTATTGGCAGTATGGTTATTCAGTGGAAGTCTCAGAAGAAACCCCTGCTTGGGTTGCAATTGAAAAAAGTAGTGTTACAAATGGTTCTCTTCCAGCACTCCTCTTTTCAGCTCCTGGTCTCCCTGCAAACACAAAGTTGCACAACAGAATGGTGCTGAACAGTGTGAAAATTTGGCAGCAAATCAGGAAGAACTGCAAACTGCCCAATACCATCATATATACTCCAGTTCATCTTAATCACGCCTTCCTTCCATCTCTTTCTGACAGGGTCTTTGATGACTGGAAGAAAAAAGGCATCGCCACTTTGAAAGAGCTATATATTGATAAGCAATTTGCTAGTTTCTCCCAATTACAAGAAAAGTTTTCTATTCCTTCAACACATTTTTTTAGGTATTTACAAATTAGGAATTATGCCCGTCAGAATATATCTAACTTTGAGCAGCTTCCTGAAGAACATAGGTGTTGCACACTCTTGCTGGGCCGTCCTGACTCTAAACACTTGGTCTCAGTTTTTGTCAAAATATTTTTGGAAGAGTTTAATGTTGACACACAGTTTATCAAGGCGTCCTGGGAGGCAGAGCTGGGTCTACAAATCGATGATATTACTTGGGATGGGGGCCTCAGCAGGATCCAGGCATGTTCTGTTAATGCAAGACATCAGTTAATTCAATTTAAGGTAATACATAGGCTTCATTATTCAAAAACCAAGTTGCATAGAATTTTTCCCTCCATCTCTCCCTTATGTGATCGATGTAAGTCTGCTGAAGGCTCTCTTTCTCATTTGTTTTGGACTTGCCCAAAGCTCCATAATTTTTGGTGTGAAATTTTCAAATGGTTCTCTGATGTCTATGATACAGAATTTAAACCTGACCCTAGTATTGCACTTTTTGGTTACTCTCTCTTGCTACTGGACCAAAGCCTTTCTGTTGAAAACACGCTCATGTATGGCATGGTTATTGCTAAAAGATTGATATTGAGACTGTGGAAATCAGAAGCTGCTCCAACATTCAAGGATTGGCTGTCAGAACTGACAGGTGTACTACATCTGGAGAGACTCAGATATGACTTGTCAAACAGACTGAAAATATTTTACAGGATCTGGCAGCCCATCCTAGACCACATTACCCAGGAGGATAATGACTGCAGTCAAGAATGAGTGTACCGTTCACCTCTTTTATTTTCTTTGTGTGAATATATCAAAATCTGTGATGTACAACTACAACTCACCCAGCCCTGTTTGTGTTGTTTTTTGTTTTGTTTTGTTCTGTGTGTGTATATTGCTTTTTCCCTTTCTGTATTGTTTTGTTTTCTGCAAAAAATCTGAATAAATATATAATTTAAAAAAAAAAAATCTGGTGCCACGCGGATGTTCAGTTTCTGTTGTTTATTTTTTCAGTGCAATCAGACTAACGTTTCGACATGCGTTTTCATCTGAGTCCTCCTCCATAAAATATGCCTGCTTCTTGTGCTGAAAATCTCGTCTTTTGTACCTCCATTCATAGCAAATGCTAAATACAGTTGGCCATCCTGTCCAAGGGTCTAGTGTTACCATAACGAGGGCAGAGCGGTAGTGCTGTGTGGTTGCGGCCCCGGAGGGCTAAAGTGGGGGAGAGATGGGCCACTTGAGTCAGAGGGGGGCTAACAGTAAATACCAGGCCTCCAAGGTTAGGGCTCAGTGTTCACACAATGCCATCCTTTATCCCGGGGGTCAAATGGCTGTCGTCCTCCCTTCAATAATAACTCGTCTCATCCACCCATCCCATCCACACACCCCCGATCACACACAGGCCTGTTTGAGTCCCGGCCAACAAAATGGGAAGAGGAGTGGGGTAGTGAGAGAGATATGGAGAGAGAGAGAGAGAGAGAGAGAGAGAGAGAGAGAGAGAGAGAGAAAGAAAGACAGACAGGCAGAGAGAGACAGAGGAGAGAAACATAGACACAAGAAGATAGAGGGTGGTGGAAGTGAAGAAGGAAAAACAGAGGAGGTGAGAGAGATGGATGGACAAGGAGAGAAAGAGGAGTCTCTGGTCTCTGTTGAACTGATCTGTAACGTAAGGCCTTTTCCTTGCCCCCTGCCCCCCATGGCCTTTCATCTCTTTGGTGCAAGTATGGCAACACCCACGCAAGCACGGAAGCACGGAAGCACGGAAGCACGGAAGCACGGAAGCACGGAAGCACGGAAGCACACACACACACACACACACACACACACACACACACACACACACACACACACACACACACACACACACACACACACACACACACACACACACACACACACACACACACACACACACACACACACACACACACACACACACACACACACACACACACACACACACACACACACACACCAGGGCTTGACATTAACTTTTTCACCCACCGGCCACTGTGGCTAGTGGTTTTCCCAAGTCACTAGCCATTCAGGTATTCCACTAGCCACAGATTTTGTATTGTTTTTTTTCTTCTTCCTTTACCAAGATAGTATACGTTTAATCTCAAAAGATGAAGTGCTAAAGCAAGATGAGTGCATCGCTTTCTACATGGAAGTATATCAAGCAAATACAGTAGAAACTGAGTTACTGAGCTTTTTCTTGGACTGAAATACTGTGCAAGCAATTGATACACAAGGGGAAAACAACAGAATATAGGCTACTATGATATCATACAAAGGAATAAGCTGCCAGCCAAATTGGCTAGTGAAACTGAAAGTAATGACAGTCAAGTTTTACCAGCATTTGGCCGGTTGGCAGGTTGGTTACCTTTTCTGTCTACCATACTTTACTACTATGTTTGACAACTGGAATTTAGAATTTACATGAAATGTTTTATGGCAGAGCTTAAAGGCTTCACTGCAGTTGGCAAGTTCTGGGTTGTTTATGGTGCATCATGCCACATGCAGCGTATGGACACGCATAAACACATGCACGCACGCACGCATGCAGTCACACACACATGCACCATACAAAGACAAGTGCCTGTATAGCAAGCTATCGTAAGTGAGGGAAAGGAAGAGAATAAGACCAAAAGAGAGAGAGAGAGTGAGGGAGGGACCAGGAGAGAAAGACAGAGAGAGAGAGAGAGAGAGAGTGAGAGAGGGACCAGGAGAGAAAGACAGAGAGAGAGAGTGAGAGAGCCTCGAGGGACAGTGATGAAAACAAATAAAGCCAGCTCATCAACAAGAGCGACTACTGGGAAACCCCCTCCTGTCCTCTCCTCTCATCTTATGGCGTCTGTCTGAGAGGAGGGAGACACCAGCAGGGCTGGACTGGGATCGAGAAACGGGCATTTTCGGCCACGCCCCCCTGCTTTCCCTCAATATTATGATTAGCTCAGTCCACTGTCTATAAAGATAGACTAATGGCCCATCCCATCTAAATTGAGGGATGGTCTCTAATGCTATGTTCACACCAAGAGCGACCTACGCTAACAGAGCGACGGAAGTCATTATTTCTCTATGGGGGGTAAGCGAACGGGGCAACCAGAGCAAATTCGTCAGGGATGAAGCGAATTGAGGGACCAGAGCGAATTTCGACGATTAAAGTCAAGCTGATATTATGGAAATTAGCGTTGACGCAGTTGGGTGAAAACCATTTGGAATGTTCATATCTCCAAATGTCCCAGGCTGTTAGGCTACTGTAAGCCAAAGCCGTTGTGTGATTAGCTAAATCAAACATGTCAATGTCGCATCCAGAGCGAATAAAGCGAATTCATGACCAACTTCTTCAGCCACTTCCGCTACCAGGCAGCATAGGGCACCCTTTGTCTGGACACAGCACAAGAAAAAAACCTGAACCAACAAAAAACAATAGCATCGGGCCCCAAGGACTGTAATCCCACCAGGAAAATGCCCTGTATGCCAGAGTACTAGTCCCTGGACACCAGTGTTAGTGTAGCCTACCTGCCAAAACACATCTGGGGTGCGGCTCCCTCCGCAACATGACAGCTCAGTGCACACACCCTAAACGGCTTCCAAAAACTAGGGAAAACAAGAGCAGGAAAACATACAATCATTTGTACATGCAATCATCATGTACATGCACTTATGACGATAATACATTAGTCCCACATAAAATCACACACATGTACATGCATGCTCGCGCACACACACACATGTGCATGCAGCATGCACGCACTCACGCACACACCATATTGTAACTAAATCCCCCAAAGCGGTAAAGCAGGGAGAGAGAGAGAGAGAGAGAGAGAGAGAGAGAGAGAGAGAGAGAGAGAGAGAGAGAGAGAGAGAGAGAGAGAGAGAGAGAGAGAGAGAGAGAATATAATAGGACGCACAGTGGTTTGGTAACATGAATGCCAATTGTTAGCATCTCAGACACTGGTCAGCATCTGCTTTCTTTTGACCTTGGCCTTGACCTTCTTTTATGCAAATGGCCCGGCATGGACGCTTTCATAAAGGCAGGATTTGGTGTTCTGCCCCACTCAGATTCTTTACTTTATCCATCTCTCTAGCTTGCTCTCTTTCATAGATCCGTAGATAATACATCTTTCATTCCCTCAGATTCTTGCCCTTGCTCTCTCACCCATCCATCCCTCACTCTTACTATATCTTTCTCTCTCTCTCTCTCTCTCTCTCTCTCTCTCTCTCTCTCTCTTTCTTAGATATCCTGAGATAATCAATCTGCCATTGGCCCAGATTCCTGACTTGATCCCTCTCTTTGTATTAAATTAATATCAATCATCCATCGCTTTTTCTGCACTTCATCCATGTCTCTTTCATCCCTCTCTCTGATCCATCTCTCCTTCTCCACGACGAATGGTCTTTGCCGATTTTTTCAAATGTTCACTCTCCCAGATAGATCACTTGCTTTATCTCTCTCTTTCGGCTCTGTCTGATTTCTGAAATCATCAATCACTCCTCTGAAATTCCTTCCATTCTGTGTTTTCTGAGACTTACTCTGTATCACTCCTCTTTCATTCCTTTCCTTTTCTCATCTCTCCTTCACTCTCTCTGTACTGTAAATCACTCCCTATCGTAAATCTCTTACCTGATCCACCTCTCTTTTCCCCCTCCGCTCTTCCTGTGCTACCCCCCACCCCCACCCCCCTCCCCCTCCTTTAAAGCAGATGATAAAGGCAGGAGCTTACTGTAGCAGGCGAAGGGAGGGCTTCATTTTTTCCCCGTCTCCTTCCAACATCATCAGCAGCAGTGGAGCTGGCTATATGAAAAGCAGAGGGCCCCGCAGAATTTGGGCATTTTACCTGGTTAGCTCAAGCCTCACTCATGATTGGTGTGTGTGTGTGTGTGTGTGTGTGTGTGTGTGTGTGTGTGTGTGTGTGTGTGTGTGTGTGTGTGTGTGTGTGTGTGTGTGTGTGTGTGTGTGTGTGTGTGTGTGTGTGTGTGTTTTGTGTGTGTGTGTGTGTGTGTGTGTGTGTGTGTGTGTGTGTGCGCGCGTGTGCATGTGTGTTATGAGAAGGAAATAAAGAGTGCAAGAGAACAGGCAAATACGTAGCCTGAAACAGGCTATTAATATGGATACCTGATATCTGCACCACATACTGTGTATTCACACCAGACCAAACAAATCCAAGACCAAAAAACAAAAAACAGTCTTCCCTACAGACTGTATTGCTACAGCCCTGGCTTAGACTTCATCAGCTGATGTAGTTGATGAAATAGCTACTGGATAGCTAACAGTTGTATTCTCTAACTCTGTTACTCTGACACATTTGTGTAACATACAATCTTGTGAGATGTAAAACCTGCAAGCATGTCAGTTTCATTCCTTAATGAAGTAGGCCTATAACTCTTTATACAAAAATAATGTGTGTTATTGTGAGTTACCTCACTGTGCCTGAAACCTTAGCAACAGCCACAGAGTATGCCATTTTCACTGTATTTGAGTACCACATGTTATGTTGGCATGGTAAAGGACACACACACACACACACACACACACACACACACACACACACACACACACACACACACACACACACACACACACACACACACACACACACACACACACACACACACACACACACACACACACACACACACACACACACACACACACACACACACACACACACACACACACACACACACACACACACACACACACAAATAAATATCATCTTGCTAACAATTGAAATCTGAATGCCCAATAGCCTTGAATTTCTCAAGCTGCAGCATGAGCAATCTGGGAATAATACAGAGAAAAATGGGAATACGAGAGCAGAACTGATCAAAACCATTCCCTACTTACACACGCACACACACAGATGCACACAGACACACACACGGACTGACGCACGCACACACACACACACACACACACACACAAGGACTGACGCACACACACACACACACACACACACACACACACACACACACACACACACACACACACACACACACAGACGCACACACAGACGCACACACACACGCACACACACACACACACACACACACACACACACACGGACAGACACACACACACACTCCCAGCCCTTCTGCCTCTCACAGTCTCTCTCTCATAGTCTCTCTCTCTCTCTGCACCAGCTCCAGCACTCCTAGCCATAACCAGTGTGTGTGTGTAGCTAAGCATCTTTCCATATGTGCTCCATCACTGCTCCTCTTGGCAAGCACAAATGCACACACACACACACACACACACACACACACACACACACACACACACACACACACACACACACACACACACACACACACACACACACACACACACACACACACAAAAGCCGTACAAGAAGCAGACAGGCCCCTCCCACCACACGCACGCATGCGCGCACGCACGCACACACACACACAGAAATTGCATACAGTTCCAACCCTATGAACAGGAACATAAAGAAATACGCTTATTCTCTACCATAGGAACACCTTGGTCTTTTGGCCAAAGAAATTAAATAACTCATGCTGGTTCTTTGAAGTGCAAATCAAAAGGTTCTAACGAAAACCACATTTACATTTACATTTCCTTTCCTCCCCAAAACACGTCCTCACAGACCACCTCATGTTTTACTTTTAAGGTACGGCTAAGAAATGCACGCACACATTCAAATTTGGCAACACACTTCATTCTCCCTCTTTGAATAGGTTAAACAGTTTTGAGTAAATATTTTAATTGAAGAAATATATCGAAAACATAGGCCTGCATGAAATGCTATACACATGAAGTCAGAGAGACTCAGCTTACAGAAAGAGGCAGGGCCGCTGACAAATTTGGCTGGGCCCAGGACAATGTCATCTGAAAGAGCCCCCTCACCCAATATGCAATGTGCGGAGCCAAATCTGGGCCCCCTCTCTCTCTGGGCCCGGGACAACTGACTCCTTTGTCACCCCTTGTCGACTTCCCTGGAAAGAGGCATCAACTTAAAGGAAAAGTTACATACAATGTCTCTAAATTCTCTTTTTTTTACTCACTATGAGATGATCAACTCACAACAGCTGTTGTATTGTCACAACTCTGCAAGTTGGGGCTAGACAAGAGATACTAGTGTAGTATATCTTTAAGGACACGGTAGAAACGGGTCTGGGATGTTTAATTTAATGTTTAATTCCTGTAACACAAATCCAGGGTTAATTAGACCATACACATGGATCTGATCTAGAACCATATTTGCCTGCTGCCTGTCTCCATCTATTGTTCCTGCGTGCTCTTCATGTGCTAGCATGGACAACCCCTATTTATCCCTGGGCCCACCCATACTAACCGTGACTGCACTAACTTTTGCGAAATCGCAGAGCTTTGAAGTCATGATAGCCAGGGTAGGTATTTGCGTCCCTCAAGATGACTCTTGAGTTTACTCTCTAAAGAACCCAAAGCACACATATGCCAAGGCTAAAAGAACACACAGCAGATGGGTTATTTTTGGAATGCTTACAGGCATAGTCATACAGACCAAAATGCTCTGACGCTTTAGGCCATGAGTGTTATTTGAAGGGTAAGTAAAGAATGCAGTGTAACCGATTGAAGCCAGATCGAGTTATCCACAACACAGGCTGCAGTCTGCTGTTATTGGGTACTTACTGCCATCTGGTGGTCACAAAAGGTAATCACAGAAGAAAGTGGAAGGCGATGTGGAGATTTCAATATTTCCAGAGATGGTGTGTGAATGTGTGGTTTTGTGTGTATGAATGCACTTTGAGTATTATTTTGAGCACTATGTAATTGGAATATAGTAATATACAAATACATTTTTATTTGATACTTCTTGGTTTGATTTTGTTTGCAACAAAATTAAACAAAAAGTCACAAAAAAACAAAATATGACAAACACTGAAATTTAATTATGATTTTTGCAATACAAAACATTTGTGCAAATATCTTCTCACAAGTACCAAAGGAAAAAAAAACACAAACAAGGCCTCTTGGTCAATACACAAAAGAAGGTGTTGTAAACCTTTTCATGTAGAACTGGCAGACAAAAACACCTAGTTCTTCAAAGGTCCGTTCCTTTTACACAGAAAAGGCACCTCAGGCACAAAGAACAAAGAAAAAAACCCTCCAGTACCAGGATTCACAGTCTCTGTGTATTTAAAGTGGTTTTCTGAACTGGGATATACATCAATTACAAGTATATAACAGATGATATCTGTACAAAACTTCAGATACCTTGGTAGGTACAATTGTATTTATAAAAAACAAAATAAAAAAAGGTTGAAGGCAATGTGTGTTATGTAACAGAAGAGCTTACGGGACTGAGTGTAGCAGAAAACAACCGTGAACTATGATGTGACTTCCTGGAGAAGAAGTACAATAAACAGAAACAACATTTTCATATTGTTGAAAGCATGCCGTGCCCTGAAGGGCCGCGGGATTGTCTGTACCTCATGCCAAGCGGTGCCTTAGTTTGCACTTAACAGTTGCATAGCAACAAACACATTCAAAATAGTGACTTTTTATTCCTGTTTTGTAAGAGTTCCTGGTCAAAGTGAATGCTTGGCTGCATTTGATTCTCATGTGAATCCAGATATGTATTGATGAAACAAACAAACAAACAAACAAAACAAACTGCAATGTACAATGGATCCATCTGGAGGATATGTGGGAAGATGTAGAATTCATCTTTTTCTTTTCAAACTTCTTTGAAAATATGAAGGCGCTTAACACAATAATACATAGTTTTCATCTTCGGCCGACCTACAGACTGGAAGCAGCATTGGAGACCTATGAAGATGCTGAAGAAACACTTCTTGGTAGCCCATGGAAGGCCACAAATACTATTCAGAAGTTGCCTCACGTTCCAAGTTGATGTGCCGCTGAAATTAATATGGAAAAATGTTTATATTTAAGAGAAACTATTAAGTGTTGCTTTAGTGTGCTGAATGACTGGGGAGTTTGGGTGATGCTTTAGTGTGCTGAATGACTGGTGAGTTTGGGTGATGCTTTAGTGTGCTGAATGACTGGGGAGTTTGGGTGATGCTTTAGTATGCTGAATGACCGTGGACCGTTAACTGAATGAGTACACCTGCTGGGGTGCATGAGCGTATGCAGGTGTGTTTCTGATCAGTTTGCGTACTTTTAGCTCTCACATACGTACTGTCTATCAACACAGATACCACCACGTGTGTGTGTGTGTGTCTGTGTGTGTGTGTGTGTGTGTGTACGCACACGTGCATGCGTGCGTGTGCGTGTGCGTGTGTGTGAGGGAGAAAGAGAGAAAGACATACAAGGCAGAAGGCACAGCGGTAATATTGAACAATTCGTGTCCATAATCATTCATACAGCCCTTCCACTTCTTATTTTGCTCTCTCTGCATTGGGACCTGGCTCTGTAAGGCTGGTGTGGTGCAGAGACCCCAATTTCCACTGATTTGCAGTCCCATCAGTCAGATCCAAGAAGGATTCAAGCTCCCGCTGTATGCACGCCGTACCTCCTGTGGCATGCTGTAATAGACATTGAAAAGTTAAGTACCATAGCACTACAATGCTATGACATAACACAGGGCCTTTAGTAATGCACTACGACTTGATCATTGCCATTCTGGTAACAGCAAATGTATAACGCTGTGTCTTAATGGGTTTTAAAGACAGGATGATTCTGAGCTAAAAAGATGGAAAAGGGAGAATGATGACAAAAAATGTGATAGAGGTAGTGAGAGAGGTGAGAGGTAGACAGAGATCAACATGATCTCACAGAACTTCGTGGAATGGGCACAGACATTTGGGACACAAAATCTGTGTCAGTTTCACAGATTTTGCTAAAATTCCATGCTATGGTCATGGAAGTATTTTTCGTGATGGACTCATGGAAGTGCTTTCTCTACATTGCCACGGCTCTATGGTCCCACAGTCTTGTGGCCTGTCAAGATTTTTTTTTGTCAAAAAACATTACATACTGACAGGTTAGGGTTAGGGATTGCTTTTGTCTGGGCACAATTGCTATAGCATTGCTTTGTTTAGTATTAGAATTTATTATCAATTTTCTAATGACAGACTGAACATAGTGCTGTGGGAATATACATAGAAATCACTTCCGTGAATCCATTTTGAGTCCAGTGATTTTGGCAAAATTCGTGAAACTGACACAGATTTTCGTGTTCCAAAGGTCTGTGTCCATTCCACAGAATCATGTGAGATCAGGTTGCAGAGACAGAGAAACAGAGGAATAAGAAAGGGGAGAGAATTAGATATAGCTGTCTGACGCAAGCTTGCAATAAAAGTAAGTCCATGTTCTCATCCTGCGATTGAATTTTTTTTTTAGAAAGAAAAAGTAGGAATATGAAGGCAGTGTGTGTGTGTGAGTGGGTTTGAGTGTGTGCTGTAGAGAGATATCGTCTGCTGGAGGGGTTGCATGAGCAATGGCAGGGAAAGGGAGATAAGTCCACACACTAGTCCAAGGTTTCTCTCCCACCAAAAACCTCTGCCAAATCAACCAGACCACATCTTTCCCAAATTTTCTTCTGCTACTTTGCATTCTATTTCCATAAGAACGTCTAGGAATATAAATCTTTCATTGAGGATTATTTTATCTATTTACAAAAAAAAACAGGTTTAAAAATATTATTATTAATAATAATCTCTTATAAGAACAGAAAATAAAACAGAAATTAAAAAATAAAAACGGCGGGATGCATTTTTTGGGGTGTGTGTGTGTATTTACAGGTCTGCGGTGATGAGGGACTCGCTGTACATGAGTCTGTTCGATTCGGCCAGCAGCGCGGCCTGCGAGGGGTCCATGGGCACCTGCTTCTGCCCCGCCATGTGTCCGTACATGGTTACATGACTGCCCCCTGGTGGCAGGGAGGACATGGGCGCCAGCGTGACGCAGTGGGACAGCAGCGGCGTGCTGGCGTCGTGGTTGGAGCCCGTGGAGGGCACGCTGGTCACGTGACCCGTGCTGGTGGAGCCACTGGCACTGCTGGGGGAGCGGCTCTTGGGCGGGGGGCAGTGCTGCACCACCCGCTGCACCCCCATAGCCTGGGCAGGGGCGGCTGCTGCGAAGTGCGCCGCCGGGAAGGCCGCGTACCCTGGAGGAATGGGGTAGCCGTTCACAGGGATGAAGCGCTGGGTTGGGGCTAACGGAGCCGTCATGTATCCGGCGATCTGGCCCGGGGCTAAGCCTTGCGGTGCCGCCGGGTAGATGTAGCCGGCGTAGCGCGGGCTGGACAGGTTGCTGATGGGGCTGGCGCTGAGCGAGGTGGTCTGGGTGGTGGCGTTGCCCCCGCCGGAGGGCGTGCTAGAGCTGGCGTGCGACGACAGGCCCTCCCAGGCGCGCAGGCGGGCGTGCAGGTCCTTGAAGCGCGGGCGCTGCGCCGGGCCCTCGTGCCAGCACTCGGCCATGAGCGAGTAGACGCGCGGCGGGCAGTCCTCGGGGCACGGCAGCACCTGCCGCTTGCGCACCATGTCCATCACCTCCTGGTTGCTGCAGCCGTAGTAGGGCTGCAGGCCGAAGCTGAAGATCTCCCACAGCAGCACGCCGAACGACCAGACGTCCGAGTCGCTGCTGAACTTGCCGTAGGCGATGGCCTCCGGAGGCATCCAGCGGATGGGCAGCAGGGCCTTGGACTGCGTGCGGTAGTAGTCGGAGGCGTAGATCTCCCGCGACAGGCCCAGGTCTGACACCTTGACGTGGAGCTGCTCGCCTACCAGCACGTTGCGCGCCGCCAGGTCCTTGTGCACGTAGAAGTGGGCCGCCAGGTACTCCATGCCGGCCGCCACCTGACAAGAGAATGCCCAGTGGTAAATGGACTGTATTTATATACAAGTACACTGCAAAAAAATAATAGTTCCCTGATAGACATTCAGTCTTCCTACAGTGGAGGGATCTCTTCATTTATCAGAGCAACTTTAACGTTCTCTGAAGAGCCTATATTTGACAAATTAGTTATTGAAGGTTTTCTTGAAGGTTCCTCAGAGAATCCAGGAAACCAGGGTTCTTTAAAGGACTCCTAGATAGTCACTATGTAAGAACTGCTAAAGCTTATCTAAGGAAACATAGGTTCTCAAGGCCATCAGCTGATAAATATGTAAAAATACCACACAGGAACCGATTCTGAAATGGGTGATTTTGTATATCTGATCATTCTACCTTGACAAATAGAAATCTCACTGTCTCTGTTCCCACAGACCATGTTCCACAAATGATTACCAGTACTACAAAATGAAAAGAGCTAAGAAACAGCACCCAAAATGCTGAAAAGCGTCTTCAATACTCTAAAAGCGCTACACAGAATTGATGGACAAATAAAGATGCATCTACGTATCTACCTGCGTGGCCAGGTGCAGGAAGTCTCCGTGGTCCAGGCTGGAGCGCACCGTCCCGCCCCCGTCCTCGTCGCTACTGCAGCCCACGTCCGAGTGAGGCGAGCGCATGACCAGGAACTCGTGCAGGTCGCCCTGGGGCAGGAACTCGAAGAGCATGCAGACGGGCTGCTCCTGGGTCACCATGCCCAGCAGGCACACCACGTTGGGGTGCTGCAGCTCGGCGGTGCGGGCCGCCTCCGCCTGGAGGTAGGGATGCACCATACACATTTTTTCACTTCCTTTTTTGTTTTTATTTTTTTATTTGTATTTTTCACAGACAGCAGTAAATATCACACATAACATACTCAACAATTCAAACACTCTGTTTTTTTCCTCTTTTTTTTAAACACCAAACATTTTTTCACTTCCGATCCAATCCTGATATCTAAATTTGGATATCTGCCGATACCGATGCTACTCCGATCCAATATCAAAACCACATATACTGTATGCATGGATTTGAACTTGAGGTAGGCTTTAGTAGACTATTTGGTCAGAAAAGGAAGTCAGAAGAACAGGAAACCAATTAATAAGCAAAAAGCAACAAGTAAAAAAGTAACAATCCCATCCTGAAAACTAATATGCAAGTGTTACGACGTCAAATTAACATTACTACATGACTCAATCAGGGCCGTAACCAGACATTTTCAAATACCGAGGTCAAACGCTGCGCGCTGTACTGCATACTGTACATTTTGAATGCTTCAAACACTTCAGTCTAACTCTTAAATTTGTTGTCATTAATCACTGCCTTGAGGATAAATGGGGGTGGCGTATATAGACTGCATTTATCATTGTTGATCATACCCTGTATATCGATTTTCATCATAGATGAATTTCACATTACTGAAAAAAAATACAGAGGATATGACCTCTGTGTCCTCAATGGTAGTTAGGGCCATGGACTCAATGGTATCAGGAAAATTCCCTTACTTTGGAAAAATTCTGATCCGATCCGATCCGATCTCTGAGTTATGTTGATATCTGAACCCGATACCGATACACCGATACCGATATCCCATCCCTACCTGGAAGTCGCCCCACTGCTGGGCCGAGGAGAAGTCCTTGAGGGTCTTGATGGCCACCAGCTGGGCGTGCTCCATGCCAGGCAGGTAGAGGTGGCCCTTGTAGATCTTGCCCAGGCCGCACTCCCCTAACTCCTCCATGAAGCGCACCGCCGACAGGGGAAGCTCCTTCGCCGTGCTCTGGAGAGAGGGAGAGAAGAGAGAATTTATAAAATCCCTTATTTACAAAGGGGCATATTACATTATGCAGTTAAAACCACACTCAAGCCGGAAGTAGATGGGTTACAAATAAATAAATAAACACAAATTTCAGGTTTCCATCAGTGACTGAGGAGGGGAGGGAGAGAGAGAGAGGGTGGGGGAGAGAGAGAGAGAGAGAGAGAGAGAGAGAGAGAGAGAGAGAGAGAGAGAGAGAGAGAGAGAGAGAGAGAGAGAGAGAGAGAGATAGACAGACAGACAGACAGACAGACAGAGAGATAAACAGGAAGAGGGGCAGAAATCGGTTGGAAAGGAATGTGAGCGACAGGGAGAGAGACGGGCAGAGAGAGGGGGTGGGAATACAAATAAAAATTTAGATATGATGTTTTTGGATTTCATGTTATCTTCACCCATCACACTCTGCCTGATCACTGTTATGCTTTACAAAACTCACAGTGAGCAAAGTGAATGTTTCATGATGATGAGCAGCTTATGAAAAAGAAACAACAAAGAAAGGAAAACAATATGGCAAGGACAAAAAAGGAAAAGCAAAATAATATGTCCAAACATCTGCCAGACAACACATTCTCTCTCTCTCTCTCTCTCTCTCTCTCTCTCTCTCTCTCTCTCTCTCTCTCTCTCTCTCTCTCTCTCTACTCTGTGTTCTAATACTCGGCACAAGCTCTTTGAGAGCTTTCTCCTGATCTCTGTTTCATCGTGAGGTTTCCCTTTTTTTACCCCGCCCTGTCTGCCCGTGGTTCCAACCACTCTACTCTCAGGTGGTGGAGGGGGGTGGAGTGGGGGGGCTCTCCCCAGGAGACGGCTCTGATCTCTGGGCCCCCGGGGCTGACCTCTGGCCCCGCTATCTGCCCTGTGAGCTGTTTGATGTCGGTCCTGCCAGCCAGGCCCTCTGCAACTCTCTGTTGCCAGATTGGTTGGTTTTCTGATCAATTAGGCTGCTTAGGATGGCCGTCTTCGGGTAAAAATGATTTTGGAGAAAAAAACGCCCAATTTTTGGCCCTAGAAATCAATAGAATTGGGCGGAATTCAGTGCTTTCTGGCAGGTTTTGAGCATTATTTGGGCTGGAAATCATCAGCCTCATCTGGCAACCCTGCTCTCTGCTACACCTCCACAGCCTAAAAGGCTCAAGGACATGCAGCCTGACAGGGGCCCGCCCGCTCCTCATGCTATAAAGTAAGGTAGAGGTAGGTAGCTTCACACAAGACAGTGTGTAAAGCAACAGAGTTGTAAAAAAATACACCATGTATCAGTTCAAATCATGAATCAGTGTTCTGTTACAGGTCGTGCCCTGTCCGTTGTATGTATTTTTACAGCTTTGAGGAACATCAGAAGTATTTCTTTACCGCTTTCATGTGACACCATTTGTTTCTGATGTAACATCGTTTCAGTCAGTGTTGTGTGCATAGTGATAATAAAAGCCACCTGTCATGACATGTAGGTTAGCCTTCCGCAGTGAACCAAAAATGTGTAGGATAGGTAGATAAACAGACATATAGGCTATGACTTACATGTATGGCAGATGAGTGGTCAGGAATTTAACCTTGTAAACCCACAGCTACTATATACCATTCAGCACAGTTACATGCACAAAATATGACCGTTTCCCAGTTCCAAGTCCAGAATATTGTGTTTACATGTGTGGAGGAACGTTGCATTACCACACTATTCCACAATACACTACCTCTTTGGAGGAACATTTCACTACCACAATACCACAATACACTATCACTTCACTTGATGCCAGATGTCATACGTATGACATAACAGTGTCATAATAACATTGCCGTAACACAGTCATGCATGTCATTAACATTATGTCAATGTCATAAACATTTTATGCCTTTCTGCCTCCATTCAGTTTAACCCCTTTGTGCCAAGTCTATGTTATAACCTCACCAACATTACAATGGCCAAGCCTTAATCTGTTACTTGAGGCTTTTGGTAATGTCATAGCAATGTTGTTAGTATGAAATACTTGTCTTTTCAGAAAGTCTTTTCAGCAATGAGTGAATGGGCCTGTCGGTGGGCCCATCTTCATAAAGAGACTAGAATTGGAACATTCCTGTCCTGTAACTGGACTCATTGCCAGGCCAGTGTACCACCACAGTGCACTGCAGATGCTTGTGTATTCTCTATATTTGTGGCTGATAGCAAATCAACTACACTCTGAGCCTTGAAATTTCAAGCTTTTCATGACGGCTCCGTCCAACTGCAACATGCAAGTCCTTCGTCGAGTTCACTGAATACCTCTCATGCTGTTTTTTTCCCAGCTGTAGTTTTCATACCAAAGTGTATTGTTGGGGGTTATCTCTTGCTTAGGATGGAGAAAATAAATGTTTGAATGCACGCTGGAGAGAAGAGAACAGAGGGGCAGATTCATCTCCTTCCCGACGCTGTGTTTTCATTTCATGTGGGGGCCGTAATCTTTCATATTCTCTTATCTGATGGGGCCTGAGAAACAAACGCTGTGTTCAAATATGCTGAAGTAATCCAGAGGGGTATTATGGGTAGGTGGCGGGAGAGGAGAGAGAGAAATGGAGAGATAGAGAGAGAGAGAGAGAGAGAGAGAGAGAGAGAGAGAGAGAGAGAGAGAGAGAGAGAGAGAGAGAGAGAGAGAGAGAGAGAGAGAGAGAGAGACAGACAGACAGACAGAGACAGAGAGAAACAGAGACAGAGACAGAGACGGAGACAGAGTGAGGCAGGCAGAGAGAGAGAGAGAGAGAGAGAAAGAGACAGAGACACAGAGAGAGAGAGAAACGGAGGCAGAGACAGAGACGGAGCCATAGAGAAATATATTCCAGCCTGTGGATGGCAAATCACAGTACACAAGTAAAATCAAGTAATGTAGGTTTCATGTTACAGTATTTCAGTGGATGCTACCAAGACCTAAAGACACACCGAGACAAAGACAGACACATACAGTAGAGAGAAAAAGAGAGTTGAAAGGAGTACAGGTTGAGGAAAGAGAGAGGAAGAAGTAGGTGAGAGGGATGAAAAGAGAGAATGGAGAAAGTCATGAATGCAGGCAAAGACTGAGAGAGGCAGGCAGGCAGGCAGGCATAGCAACATGTCATTGGGAGGAACAGATGGTTTGTGTTTAAAGAAGACAGACAGACCCACCCTGAGGCTGGCTAGTCGACGCTCTTCCCTCACCTTAGCCGCTGGTGACCTCTGCATGACCCCCAAACTAACCCCTGACATGCAGGCCACCGTCACTAGGGACCCGGCCAAAATGTATACCCGCTCACTACATAACATAACATTGTACTGTATGGCAAAGAGCATGTTTCTGTAAGGGCATATCTACGAATCTATCAAAGGAAAATGTATCCATGTACTGTATCTATTATTTTATCATATGTTTGTAATATATTTAACACATTGAATGACAATGGAGTATGATTATGAGCTATGATACTTTTGAACTGATTGGAATCTATCTGCACTATAACACAGGACACAGCCTATCGTAGGTTATAGTAGTCACCAGCAAAGAAGAAGTCAGAGGGGCAGCATAGGCATTTCTACAGTCTAATGGCTGTCTACATGATACAACACATACAGTATATCATATATCTAGTGAAGGTATCAATTACCTCAAGGCATCTCAGTGCATGATTATTTATTGGCATCACACAAGATGCAGCATACCCTGGATTAGGATATACAATTATAAAATGACAGTTTGTGCAATCAAGCCTTATGACGTACTGTACGCGAGGTATTTTATGTTTACTCTATCATACATCTTGGTTTTTTTCTTTGTTTCTTTGGTGTATTCTTTTAACTAGATATGCCTTCTTGGCCATGCAGTATTGTGGGCCTATATTTGCACATTGGGTACCTTTTAATTGTATTATCAAAGTATTGTATTATTATTCATTTTAATCCTTTTTGTTTTTAGCTTGACACCAATTCCTGTCCAGGGACTACAGATGAAAATTAGCCGTGTGGCTATAATCTGGCTCAATGGTATATTGTGCACTGTCCTTGCTAAATAAACAATAAATTAAAGGTATCACTCTGACTGCCTCAGACAGGTGTGTGTGTGTGTGTGTGTGTGTGTGTGTGTGTGTGTGTGTGTGTGTGTGTGTGTGTGTGTGTGTGTGTGTGTGTGTGTGTGTGTGTGTGTGTGTGTGTGTGTGTGTGTGCGCGCGTGCGTGCATTTATGGTGGCAAGACAGCATCCACTCAAATATTGGTAGCATCCACACAGATACTGTAACATCAAATGAAACCTAATTGACCCATTTTATTTTTTCGTGTGTGCTGCGTTTCAATTCAAAATGCAGCACATCTGCCATCCACACACTGGCATTCCTGGTCTTTACACAGAGCATGTTGGAAAGGCTCCTAGCTCCATTTTAACTCGCTGATCCCCGAAGTTGTGTTTACTGTACGTTGTGGACAAGCGGGAATAAAAAGTCTCAACAGATCACCCTCGATTTCATTATCCCCTCATCATGCAGATGGGCCTCCAAAACACGAGAACAAACAAAAACAGACTACACACACACAGTACTAACTGGTAATACGGATTCAATAAGAAGGGGGACTTTTGGGCCACCCAGCATTGTGAGAGCAAGACAATGAAAACCGAAAGGGAAATGACTGAGACAAATGTCAACAACATTTCTTGACCCCGTAACATCAGCTCTCAAAAAAAAGAAGACGACGAAGAAGAAGAAGAAGAAGAAAAAAAAGGCAAAATAAACATTTCCAGCTCTGTCTGATCTCCTGATGTGGATCGCAGACAATAACAAAGATTTCCATCAATTTATGCAGCTAAGCAGTTTTTTAAAGTGAAACCCAAACATAAGCACGCACGCCCGCCCGCACGCACGCACACGTACACACACACACACACACACTCACACTCACACACACACACACACACACACACAGACAGACAGACAGACAGACAGACAGACAGACAGACAGACAGACAGACAGACAGACAGACAGACAGACACACACACACACACACACACACACACACACACACACACAAACACACACATTACAGACTCATGCATCACTCCTCAACCGGTGCTCTCCAAGCCAATGAATTCCTCTGGTATACAGTCGCTAAATACATATCCTTTTAAAGTCTAAATGAAAGACTACATCTTCACTGAAAGGCTTATGCTTTAGAAAGATCTACTGTGGTCTGAGCTGGAAATTTATATTTTTAGTTCTTTGTGTACACATTCTTTACATGGTTGTTTTGCCAATATGAACCGCTAAACTGTTCATATTTGTCATGCCAATAAATCAGTGTTTTACAATTTGAGTAGTCATCCATCATAATTCAACTACCGTACTTGTGTTCATCTACTGGTATGGAGTGTGTGTTCAATTGCCGTTGTGTGTGTGCATGTAATTGCCATTGTGTGTGTTTGCATGCATGTGTATGTGTGAGTGTGTCTGTGTGCACATTTGTCCATGTATGTGTGTGTCCACACGCGTGTGTGTGTACCTTAGTTTTGTAAGCTGTTAGCATGGACATCTCCACGTTCTGGCCTCGTACAGGCTTGGGTTGGCGCGGGGCGGGCGGCCGAGAGGCCTTCTGGTTGTTGCGGCACACACAGATGAAGAGGAAGAGCAGTGCGATGGCCAATGGGATGGCCACACTCGGGACCAGGATGTAAAGGATCTCCACACTGCTGCCGCTGCGCTTCTGCTTTGGGTCTGTAGAGGGCAGCAAAGACAACACAACTGAGTGAGTACAGTATTTCTACAGAAATTAACTTCATTTGCCCACAGAATTGTGTGAGGCCCCGGTACACACACATACAAGAACGCATGCATGCACACACACGCATGCACGCGCACACGCATGCATGCACGCACACGCCCACACACACACACGCCCACACACACGCCCACACACACACACACACACACACACACACACACACACACACACACACACACACACACACACACACACACACACACACACACACACACACACACACACACACACACACACACACACACACACACACACACACACACACACACACACACTTGCACTGCACTGTGATGGACAACTGTTGAAAACATCTCAGTGTAAAGTAGGAGACTCTAATATAATCACATATGACATGAATAGAGAAAGAAATGTCAAAATGAGGTCTTTTGTGGGCAACTTTTGCATTTGATTGACACAGTTTGGGTTCTTGTATACTGTTGGCTACAAAAAAAAGACTCTGTGCAAAGAGAACAGCCTCCACCCATGAAAAAACCCCAAAAACAAATGACTCAGCACACAAAAGCACTGAACAATACCATTTTAAGAACCAATGCTTATTTTCAAACCTTTTCGCAACACAATACAAACCCCCTTTTTTTTTACAACATTCAGTGGGAATCTTTTGATAGTAAAAAAAGTGCTCTATTACAGCTAGGGCCAATTTCTCAGTGGACCTCAAAAACCAGCTCTGAAGACAGCTGCTTGGCTTTAGTCTGAATGAAAACATAAATCCCTCACTGTCAAACATCCCCTTCCACACTGGCATGGCAGTGAAAGAGAGAGAGAGAGAGAGAGAGAGAGAGAGAGAGAGAGAGAGAGAGAGAGAGAGAGAGATTGGCAAGGCAAGGACGAAGTCCACCATAAAAACATACCCTGTCCCGATCCATCACTTCACGAGTTAGCACCACAGCCCACAAAAACCTCGAAATTCGACACATCGTGCTTTGGCATCCGTGTGTATGTTTAAGTGTACGTGTGTGTGTGTGTGTGTTTGTGTGTGTGTGTATGCGCGAGAGTGTGTGAAAAAAGAGAGAGAGAGAGTTTGTGTATTTATGTGTGGCCAGTGTCTGTGTGGTACTGGCTGAACTGGCAACGGGACCACACTGGGTGGCTGATTGGAGCTAGTTGTGTGCACACACATACGCTCAAACGCACACACACACACTCCCTCACCACCTCCACACACGCTCCTCAACAACACACAAACACACACTCCTCCACATCGGCTGGGCATAGCACAGAGCTCCCTCTTGATGCTATCATCCAGCACACACACACACACACACACACACACACACACACACACACACACACACACACACACACACACACACACACACACACACACACAGACACAGACACACACACACACACACACACACACACACACACACACACACACACACACACACACACACACACACACACACACACAACAACACACAAACACACACTCCTCCACATGGGCTGGGCATAGCACAGAGCTCCCTCTTGATGCTATCATCCAGCACACACAAACACACACACACACACACACACACACACACACACACACACACACACACACACACACACACACACACAGACACACACACACACACGCACACGCACACGCACACACACACACACCCTAACCAACTCTCACCACACATGGGGATGTCACAGAGCTCCGTCTTGACGCCCTCGTCCAGGGTGAAGCACCAGGGCGCCTCGTGCTTGTTGCCCGGGTTGCGGCAGTAGGAGTGTCCGCCGTTGAGCTCCGGGTAACGCACTGCCAGGTAGGTGTGGCTGTGCGGGTACTGCGAGTTCCAGGGCTGGCACTGCCGGCCCGACTTGGTCACGCTCACCGTGCCCCGGTAGTCGGCGCCAGTGCTGTTGTAGCACTTGTGGTCTGGAGAGGGCGGCAGACAGAAACAATAAGGCACGGCACAGGTTTAACAGAGGTGTTATGACACATTCACAATGACACTGGTTTAACAGAGGTGTTATGACACATTCACAATGACACTGGTTTAACAGAGGTGTTATGACACATTCACAATGACACTGGTTTAACAGAGGTGTTATGACACATTCACAATGACACTGGTTTAATAGAGGTGTTATGACACATTCACAATGACACTGGTTTAACAGAGGTGTTATGACACATTCGCAATGACACTGGTTTAATAGAGGTGTTATGACACATTCACAATGACACTGGTTTAACAGAGGTGTTATGACACATTCACAATGACACTGGTTTAACAGAGGTGTTATGACACATTCGCAATGACACTGGTTTAATAGAGGTGTTATGACACATTCACAATGACACTGGTTTGACAGAGGTGCTATGACACATTCACAATGACACTGGTTTGACAGAGGTGCTATGACACATTCACAATGACACTGGTTTAACAGAGGTGTTATGATACATTCAGAATGACACTGCTTTAATAGAGGTGTTATGACACATTCACAATGACACTGGTTTAATAGAGGTGCTATGACACATTCACAATGACACTGGTTTAACAGAGGTGCTATGACACATTCACAATGACACTAGTTTACCTCTTGAGATGAGAGATTAACCTCTTGAGATGTTATGACACATTCACAATAACACTGGTTTAATAGAGGTGTTACAACGCATTCAACAGATAAGCTTACAGTAAGACACTAGTGTAATAGAAGTGTTATGACACATCCAACAGACTCAGTAAGATATGAGTTAGATAGAGGAGTTATGACACATTCAATAGGTGGTCTGGAGAGGGCAGCATGCAAACCAAATAAGGCACGGGTTTAACAGAGCTGTTTTGACACATTCACAATGATACTTGCTTAACAGAGGTGTTATGACACATTGACAATGGCACAGTAAGACACTAGTGTAATAGATGTGTTATGACACAGGCTCAGTAAGATAATGGGTTTATCTAGAGGTGTTGTTATGCGACATTCAACAGGCACAAAAACAGACTGATTCAATAGAGATGTTATGACACATTCTACAGCCACAGAAGAGAGATTGTGACATGTTCAACAGACACAACAAAATACTGGTTTAATAGAGATATTATGAAATGTTTGATTTAGACGGTGGTTTAGTAACACAGGAAGTGGCATTGGAAGGGGCATGTGGCAGTATGTGTGTACAGTATGATGGTGTGTGTGTGTGTGTGTGTGTGTGTGTATCTGCATGATATCTTACTCTTATTAATGGCTTCTGCCATAGGGATGCCTATCCTCATGCAGTTGGCCGCCTCCAGGCTGTCGGATGGAGCCAGGTCTTCGCAGTTGGGCAGCTTGAGGCGCTTGAGGATGATGGGGTTGGAGCGCGCCATGATGTACTCCGTCCGGCACAGGTCGTTCTCCAGGATCTCGCACTCGTCCTTGCAGAGGTCACGCGGCTTGTCCACGCCGCTGCTGCGGTCGCAGGTGGGGAAGGCGAAGTGGCACAGCGAGGGGATGGCGAACTCCGAGCAGCGGTCCGACAGGTGGTTGGACGTGCCGATCATGGTGAAGGCCGCTGAAGGGGGAAAAATATATAGTGAAGTTTAAAATGACAATATTTAAAGGCATGACATTGCGACAAGTGTGAAATTCAAAATAATACCGCGTTCATAGATGACATGCAACCAAAAATGTGAAATTCAAAATAATTGATTGCAAGAAATGATGACATTTTCAGCAACTGGAGGAGAGGGAGTGTGTAGCTCCTATATCAAAGACATGTTAAAAGCAGCGTAAGACAAATAACTTCATGATTATGAATATATTTATACATTTTTTAGATGTGTTACAGGATTGTTGTTAAATTACTTTTCATTTTCAGCTCCATTTTTTTTAACCTCCTAAGTCTATATACGTATGTAAATATTGTTATTGTGACAGAAAAGTGTTCATTGCGCCCTTTATCCTCTATTGTTTCTATCATGATGAACCATTTTAATCCATTATTACAGCTGACATACATTTTCATATATCTGAAGATATTGTGCTGTCACTATGCACGCTCTAAATTCATGTAACTGTAAAAAGAAGAAAAAAAAGATTAATTTTAAAGAAACACACAATAAAGACAAAATAAGAGAATAACTGAAAACATATGTAATTGTGGTATATAGTGAAATATATATTGTTAGTGGGATATTACGTAATCCATATCATGATATATGTTTTTTTTCATATTGCCCAGCACTAGACTGAAGGTGGTTGGCAATAAATAACAATATAGTCCTCCCCAGTTTTCAGCAAGTCCTCATCTGTAGACATTTGTCAGATGTGACTTTGATATTTATCATATACGATGCATGCAGCCAAAAAAGCTGGCTTGAGAGATGCATTTCAAAACACCCCTATAGCCGGGAGCGATAGGCTGGCTGCTTCCACTTCAGTCCTTCCACAAAACACTTTGAGATCAGTGACTCCTGGACCTTCAGACCAACATTTATCTTTGCAACACTTTGATGTGTCCCTATGTTATCACAGCACAAGGCACAGAACACATTTAGCATGTGCATATGTACTTTGATGCCACATATGGGTTACCTCTATCACATCTACAAAACAGGAGATTATGTACCTTTTTTTCAAAAAAAAAAGTGTTTGGGCTTTATTATGACGGGACAGTTGAGAGGAAATGAGAGAGATGGGGTACCGTTGGGGAAATCACCCAGGTCGGACCCCAGTCTGGGTCCCCATGGGCATGCAAGCCCATTCACAGACAAACTTCATCTCTTTTCTGTTCTTTTTTTCAATAATCAGACTGGTTCTACTCTTGAGAATGTGTGTGTGCAGAGTTTGTGTGTGTTTATGCCAGTAGACCTCACTTCAAAGCCCCATTGACATAGCAAGTGGACAGGTTGGCACAGAGACAGCCAGGATCCCTGAGCACTGGAGGGGCACTAGCAGGGCACTAGAGTGGCACTAGCGGACCTGTGGAGGGCCTCTGGAGTGGCTTTGGCAACTGCCACAATGGTGCCCTTGTTTTGACCCTCCTAGTTCTAGTGTTAATAGGTCTGCATAATACAAGCAGACCTATGAAGGCTTGTGGCTTTGCTTTCGGCACAGAGGGTGCATGGCTTTGCCCATGTGTGTACCACACACTGACACACAAAGACACAAAGAAAATGTGTGCAGCATCAAAGAACACACAAACAAATACACACACATCCTCTCTCTCACTCATATTCACAAAATAATATCTCCATGTTTCTTCTGTCTTGTCACTTTCACACAGACACACAGACACACAGACACACACACACACACACACACACACACACACACACACACACACACACACACACACACACACACACACACACACACACACACACACACACACACACGCACACGCACACGCACACACAAACAAACACGCACATAACATTTATCGACACTGAATAAAAGCCAGAGGGATGCAATAATCTACCCTTTGCTATAGGGATGCACCGATACTGGTATCGTTATCGGCACCCGATACTGCTCATTATACTCGTACTCGTACTCGTCAGTCACTTGCCGATACCAGGAACGATACTTTGTGGACTTGAAAGCAGCATGGAAAAAAGTGCCACCTCATACATTTACTAACATTTAAATCTACATGGAAATGGACAATAAAAATAGCACAGGTGGAAAAAAACAAGGCCATGCATTTAATTTCATTGTATTTTGGTGGTAAAAGGTATCGGTATCTGTACTCGGTATCGGCAAGTACACACATTAATGTATTCGTACTTGTATCGGTTTTCAAAAAAGTGGTATCGGTGCATCCCTACTTTGCTGTCTGCTAAGTTTTCAAAGTGGCCGCATTGGCCTGGAGGGTGTCCTTGAACAGCCATGAGGACACCAGGAAATGAGGGTGCCACAGGAAATGGGGGCGCCACAAAGTTTATATTATATTCTTATATTCTACAGATGCTTATGTTAGTATCAGGCTGAATGCACACATCTGTGCCTATAGGGTTGATATGTGTTTATTTGTGTGAGAAAAAAATATATAGAGACAGAGTGTGGTTATGAATCCCAGAGGAAATGAAGGTGTGGGTGTGTGTGTGTGCACATGTGTAAGTGTTTGTGTGTGTGTCCAATACGTGTACTGCATGTCTATCTATCTGTGCCCATCTCGGTGAAGAGACTATACACATCTAACCAGGCGAATAGACCAGCCGCGACGCGATTGAAGCGACATAGAATCGCTTCTGTGCAGCAAGAGCGATACGAGCGACTGAAGCGACTAGAGTATGTCCGTTGAAAGCAGAACGCAAGCATTCCAACATTCCCATTGGCTGTGGTTACTGACCTCTATACAGTCATTGGCTGTGGCGGCTTGTCGCAGAACCGCGTCATAGCTCATTTGCATACCATTACCAGGAATTCTGGTAAAATTCTGGAAAACTGTCGCTCTCGTTGCGCGAATCGCCTCTAGTCTCCAGAATCGCTTTTGTCACGCGAGCGACTCAATACAAAGTCAATTACTTGTGTTGCTGGCCTGGCTCATGTTGCGGCTGGTCTATTCGCCTGGTAAGATCTAACTCTACTGCCCTGGGCCGGAATAACGCACAGGCTCTTTATGGCTGCAGCCTAGGGGCCCCTGATTGGTCAAAACTAAAACAACTGCAGAATTGTGACAAAATGCAATGTTAAAACATTAATCTGTCCTGTTAGTTGGTAGACATGTTGTCCTTAATTCCTAGCTCATATTATTACCGGTACACTGTCTATGTAAATTTGGGCCACCACAACCTACAGTCTAGGGGCCCCAAGCCATCTTAATCTGGCCCTGCTACTGCCACATTGCCATAGTGAGTCCCCCTGATGAAAAGTATAGTACACATGGGGACCTTTGAGAAGTTAACCTCATAAACCCCCAGCGCCTGTGTATCAGTCCGATCTCAAGAGCACTACCAGCAGAGCATGCCACACACTGATCCTGGGTCAGCAAGGGACAACATGGGCAAACTGAGCAGCTCAGATGTGAAAACATCACTTATTTTGACATATTGTATTATGAAAATGCCAAAGTGCCAGGCCCTGCCGAGGCCAACCGGTAGGGCACTCGTCTACCATGCGGCTGACCCGTTCGATTCCTGGCCCGGGTCCTTTGCCGACCTCTCCCCATCTCTCTCCCCATTCACTTCCTGTCCACCTCTCAAACTGTCCTATCATCAATAAAGTCGTAAAAGACCAATACAATATCTTTAAAAAAATGCTAAATACAGTTAAATTTTCACATCTGAGCTGTTCTAGTGAATATCCCTACTTCCCCCTTTGAGTTAGTCATCTCCCATTGTTGCACCAGATTAGTGCACTACAGGAGCGCAGAGGATAACTTGGGTGTTTTTTTCCCAACAGGTCATGGGCCAACTGCTTAACCCCTGTGAGTTCCCAGTGGCTGTGTATCAGTCTGATCTCTGAGCAGCACAGCATGCCTACGCTGCGATGCCTACACACTGATCTCAGGTCAGCGAGGCACATGGGCCAACTTGTGTGTGTGCCCCTTCCATTTCCATTTCCAGGAAGGAGGAGGTGGTGGTGGCTGCTGGGTCCGGATGGAATGAATGGCGCTGGCCCTGCCGTGGCCCTCCGGTAGGGCACTCGCCTGCCATGCGGCGGACACCGGTTCGATTCCGACCCTTCCCCGTCTCTCTCCCCATTCGCTTCCTGTCTACCTCTCATACTGTCCAATCCATAATTAAGTCTAAAAAGACCACAAAAAAACTATATAAAAACAAACAAAAAAACAAGGAATGAATGGGCGCTATGGCTCCTCTGCCTCTGCCCAGGCTGTTCTCCATATGTCAGCCTGTTGTGCCCCGGAGTGGAGGCAGACCAGATGGCTATCTGCCGAATTCATGAATGCGAATGAGGAGGCATGGGCTGCCGTTACTCTGGGGGCACTGGGGTTGGCGACAGTGCATGTCAGTGACATATTTGTTATGTCTTTGTTGTGATAAACAATACCATATTTCTGAAGTATTGCAGATCTTTGGTAAACATGCAACTGGGCAAGCTGGACTCCAAGGCTAAGGTCTGGTGCCATACTGTATATTCTAAAGTAGTTGGTGCATGGAAAGTGAATACAGGTGATTGCTGTAATTAGCTCCTTTGCCTGGCTAGTTGTGCTTACTGAAATCAGATTATTTTGATTACAACATGGCTACAATATACTTTCTGTCGTATTGAATTATGACCTCTGAATCCACGCTGTAATTGAAGAAGCAAGTTTTTTTCCATGGCAGTCAAAAACATTATTTAGTTCTATGACTCCTCTATGACATTAGGGCCCTACAGTAACAAAAACAGTAAATAAGAAATATACACAATAAACATTTATTGTGTGTTTTTTATTCAATACCTGTGATCTGAGTCTCGATCTCTCCCTGCATCTGGAGCGAGTCCACGAAGATGCTGCGGTTCCCGATGAAGCGGGCACACGCGATGCCTCTGTAGGGCTGGCAGAAGCCCTCCTCGTCAAAATCCGTCCTGAAACACAAACACAAGGAGAGTGAGGCAGAGAACAGCGTGGACTGGAGAGGTGTAGAATAGAATAGAATAGAATAGAATAGAATAGAATAGAATAGAATAGAATAGAATAGATAGCCTTCACCAAAATTTCAAGTCTTCCTTCTAGGTACATGCAACAATAATGCAACAGTAGAAAAAAACTATTAGATATGTCAAGTTGCATCAAACAGATGACTGATAAAGACCTTTGGGTGATGAACAAAACGAAGGGGCGCTGGAGTTGGATAGCTGCAGTTTTCAATGTGTACACTAGAGGGCAGTCTTTATCATAATATTACACAAATCTGACCAGATTGATCTTAGTCTTGTGCTTGAGTGTGTGTGTGTATGTGTGCGTGTCTGTGTGTCTGTGTGTGTGTGCGTGTGCGTGTGCGTGTGCGTGCGCGTGTCTTTCTGTCTGTCTGTCGACATAATGTATGTGTGTCTCGTGTCTCTGCTTTGTGTGCAGCAACACAGGTAGTGGACAGGAGAAGGTGAAAGGTAGGGGAAAGGAGAGCGCTTTGTATAAGCCAGTCTGGCTCATGTGCACATAAAATAGCCATACTGTACATAAACGTGCTGCTGGGAGAAATATATCATATTTTAAAGATCCGCCCGAAAATCCTGAGGAGTGCTTTATGTCCGGAGCCGCATGTTGCCAGTGGTGTGCAGGCCATAGCAAGTAATGGGAACCAGATGAATCACAGTGGCCTTTACTTTGAAAATACAACATAGTACATAGTACATCATGTCTGTCTGAGGGAAAGTATGCAATGATATGTGTCAGCGTATGAGTGAGTATTTTGGTGAATTTGTCTTGTGATAAGGAACATGAACGAGAAGACTAGTACTGGGGCGAAAAAAAAATCAGGCCGGGCATTTTTAGCCAAGACCGGTCTGCCAAGCATTGAGAGAGACATTGAAGCCTGTGACAACATTTTTAATCGATCTATTATGAGCTATTTTGACCACGACAGGCAAAATGAAAATGTAAATCTGACTCTGAGAAGTCAGCTGTAGCGGCATGAGGACTGACTCCAATGCATTGAGGGGAGGACCAGGCCAAAATCATCAACAGTCCACCGGGGATATGCCCTGTAAGCCTTATGGCCAGTCCACCCATGCTGAAAATGTGAAGTGCCCAAACAAGGTGGAGGTCAGGAGGGCTTCCTCTCTTATCTTGTTCCCTTCCTTACTGATCTGCCTAATGTCTGATTGTATGAAAGTGTCTACTATATGTAGTATGTAATCTGCCTTACAATGTGTAGCCTCTTTGCGGAGATGGGCCTGCCTTCATTTCTTTTGGGATCAATGAAGTTACTTTACTGTACTCGACTCTATTGCACAGTACTCTAATCAGCTCTCTTCTATTCTACTCTACTATCTCATCATGCAGGTACTCAAATATTTGAAAGGCAATTATACTTGGTTATAAAAAGCCTTGAGAAACAATGTCTACATCGGAGATAAATTAGCAAAAGAGGGAGTGACTTTGAGCAATGATTTATTTTACATTTACACTTTTAAATTGCAAACTGAGAGCAACAGCGTTTTGTGCTATTAATTTACTAATACCTGTGATAGGCTTGTGTGTGTGTGTGTGTGTGTGTGTGTGTGTGTGTGTGTGTGTGTGTGTGTGTGTGTGTGTGTGTGTGTGTGTGTGTGTGTGTGTGTGTGTGTGTGTGTGTGTGTGTGTGTGTGTGTGTGTGTGTGTGTGTGCTTGCATGTGCCTGCGTGCCTGTGTGTAGACGTCAGGTTGCATATAAAGGTGTTTCAGCCACAGTCCAGCCATTGTGTGCCTGCCTGGCTGAATGGCTGAATAGCTTGTTTCCTCTGTGTCTTCCTAAGTAATTGCTTGTGGTTGTGTTTGGAGCATCACCCGTGAACCCATTAACGCGTTAGCATCCGTCACATTGCGCCTGCTGAGGGGAAAACACGGTGGGTGGCGTGCTCTTCACTCAGTCAGCCCATTAATAGACCCAATCTAAAATCATTAGTCCAGATTAGCCCCTCTGCAAGGAGCAAGGAGTCCAGTTCATTAGTGTCAGAGTTGGTTAGCTAGAATTGAGATCCTGTTTCTTCTCTGCACTTCGTGCTGTGAACGGAAAAGACAAATGTGAGACTATGTGTGTTTTAGTCTTTCTCTCTTTCTCTACTTGTCTCTTTCTCTACTTGACTCTCTCCGTTTCTGTATCTCTCTCTGTTTCTCTCGCTCTCTGTTTCTCTCTCTCTGTTTCTCTCTCTCTCTCTGTTTCTCTCTCTCTGTTTCTCTCTCTCTCTCTCTCTCTCTCTCTCTCTCTCTCTCTCTCCGATTAATGCTGGACAGTGTGGTTTGCTGTGGTGGTTTGTATTTTTCCCGCTGATTTATTTGGATGAGTAGCCATCCTTGGTATTTTGTGCAAAAACATCTGGTAATCCCAGAAGACCATTAATATAATAATATGTCATCACTGTGCAACTAAAATGCCATTCAAATTGATAACATAAAATATTACATTTCATGATAGCAAATTGTTGTGGGGCAATACAGACGGTTAAAAAAATGGAAGAGGTGGTTGTACAGCACTTCAACAAGCATTAAGAAGTTCCTATGTGTTGTTTGCCATTTAGATCTGGTGTAAGGGTTATTACAAATGGTGACTAGTAGAAATATAACACCTGTTGCAAAATGATAAATAATAAAATCAGCCCATCAATCACGAAAATATGCACATAATGAGTGCATATCCAAACTTAAAAAAACCAAAACAAACACAACTAATGGACAAGCTCATGATTCACCCGTGTTGAAAAATGAAATACGATACTGTCATCGGAGACTACAGATACAGATAATCACAGAGAGCTTTGACCGATCGGCCTGTTACCACTCCATTAAACATGCGGGGCCTGCCAAAGCACTGTCTGTCTCTCTTTCCAAGAGAGGAGGAATCTGAAGCACTGGGGTGGGGGGGGAGGAGGAAATGATGGATGGATCGGGTGGGGTAGGAAGGGATGAAAGGAGGAATAGAGGAAAGGATGGATAGATGGAGTGGGGGAAAAGAGAAAGGGCTGTAGGGAAGGATGGAGAGATGGAGGAGGGGAGGAATGGAGAGAAAAAGTTGAAGAAAGGATGGGTAGATGGAGGGAGGACTGGAGAGAGGGATGAGAGAAGAATGGATAGATTTAGAGGGAATTGAGAAAGGGAGCGAAGGATGGATGGATAGAAGGGAGGACTGGAGGGATGTAGGGAAGGATAGAGGGAGGGAGGGAGATTTTATAGATATGCATGAGGCAAGGGGAAGAGGAGAGCAGGGCTCCAGGGTGTTTGACAACAAGAGAGCAGACTGATCTGGCACCACCTTCCAGCTGCTGGCTTGGAAAAGCCTCACAAAACTCTCTCTCTCTCTCTCTCTCTCTCTCTCTCTCTCTCTCTCTCTCTCTCTCTCTCTCGCACTCTCTCTCTCTCTCTCTCTCTCTCTCTCTCTCGCACTCTCTCTCTCGCACTCTCTCTCTCTCTCTCTCTCTCTCGCTCTCTTACTACATCCTGCTGCTGGCTTAGAAGAGACCTCACACAACACACACACACACACACACACACACACACACACACACACACACACACACACACACACACACACACACACACACACACACACACACACACACACACACACACACACACACACACACACAATTACAGTTAAAGACATGTGGCATATGTGAGCACACAAACACACACACAGAAACGCTCTCTCTCTCTCTCTCACACACACACACACACACACACACACACACACACACACACACACACACACACACACACACACACACACACACACACACACACACACACACACACACACACACACACACACACACACACACACACACACGTTCACTCTCTCTCTCACCCCCAATACACACACATGTACAGTATATGCACACAAGACACAAAAACACACAAAAAGACACCCACACTGTTCCCGATTACATATTGTCAATTCATCGCAGATGGAGACGCATAAAACACAAAGTATAAGAACACAGATAACAGATGTGCCTTGGAACAAATAAAACACACAGAATGTACAGAATACGGCTACAAATCTATAAATCTAGCATATAACTAGGGATTAGAGCAGTATGTTGCTCTTTGCATCTACAACATATGGCAACACGTGCAAGAAGATATTCCCTAGCTTGTGTGTGTGAATTTCCCCAGTTTGTGTGTGTGTGTGTGTGTGTGTGTGTGTGTGTGTGTGTGTGTGTGTGTGTGTGTGTGTGTGTGTGTGTGTGTGTGTGTGTGTGTGTGTGTGTGTGTGTGTGTGTGTGTATGAGAGAGAGAGAGAAAGAGAGAGAGCGAGTGTGTGTGTGTGTGTGTGTGTGTGTGTGTGTGTGTGTGTGTGTGTGTGTGTGTGTGTGTGTGTGTGTGTGTGTGTGTGTGTGTGTGTGTGTGTGTGCGCGCTCGCGCGTGCGCGCGCTCATGTTTGTGCGAGTGTATGCCTGTGTATATATGTGTTTGCCAATGTTTGTCTATGTGTGTGTGTGAGTATGTGGTGTAATGTTGGTAGTAGTGTGTGCCACCATGGCGTCGGGAGGAGCACCACTGCGGCCTGTGTGTGGATAAACTGGAGGCTGAACTGAAGCTACCGGGCGGGTGCCTATTTTACGCATAAGGGCCCCGTCGTTTTAAAGGGGACCGCGAGATGAGTCCCCATATGCCGACGCTGATGCTAATTACAGGAAATGTAGCGACCCACCGCTGTGACTTTGAGGCCAGCCCTGCGCTGATGTCATGGTCCCCCGCCGCAGGAAGGAAGAAGATCACAGACAGTAAAGTAGAGACTTTTTAAAGAGGGCAGCAGAGACGCGCACCACACACAGCGAAGACGACCTACGCCAACGGGTTTCTATCTCTCTCGCTCTCTCTCTCTCGCTCTCTCTCACACACACACACACACACACACACACACACACACACACACACACACACACACACACACACACACACACACACACACACACACACACACACACACACACACACACACACACACACACACAGATGTGACACTACACCTCTCAGTGGACGCCTAAAATAATATGCATGAGGAGGAGCAATGGAAAGAGAGATTCACTTCCTTGCTCGCACACGCACACAAGGGTCTGTGTGGCGTCAAGGCAAGATTCCCAGGCTCCGACTCCCAGGCTGCACTGGTGCTGGTAAAACTATTGGTGCGTGGCAGGAAGGAGCATCAGCAGCAGCAGCAGCAGCCTTGAGGCCTTGGGGGCCGTGGCCACTAAAACACATGTCTCCCCCCTGAGCCCCGAGGAGGCAGCATGGCCAGTGAACCATGCAGGAGGTCCCCCCTACACACATAGCCAACACCATCACTATCACCACCCACCACCCACCCACAGCCAAATCGCTCATCTATAGGTTACATTTTCACAAATGCACTGTAAGCTTGGCAGCATGGCCAGTGAACCATGCAGGAGATCCCCCACACACAACCACCACTATTACTATCACCACACAGCCAAATCTATAGATATATAAATTCACTGTAAGGATGGCATTGAGAAGCCAGCATGGCCATTGAACCATGCAGGAGAGCCCCTACACACAGCCACCACCTCCATCACTATCACCACCCACAACCCACCCACAGCCAAATACAGTATATAGATTATGTTTTCAGAAATGCACTGTAAGGACGGCAATGAGGAGGGAGGCATGACCAGTGAACCATACAGTAGGGTAGGTCCCCCACACAGTCACCACTTCCATCACCACCCACCCAATGCCATAGGAGTCAACTCAACCTACCTGTGGATCTGCAGATAATGTTTTAGGATTTGTACAGGAAGGTGTTACTTCCTGCTGGGCATTGCTGCCTGTCGCACCTCCTCCGGTGCCCATGGGTCTGCTGCAGTGTCATCAGTCCGGAACCACCATTCACTAACGTTTCGTCCCTTTAATCCCGAAACGTTTCGTGGTGTCGGGGCAGTGACAGGGACGTCTCCCTGTCACCCCCTGCAGCTGATGGGTGTTTTCCCCTGCGGCTGTTGTCTGGGGTTAGGTGTTCTTCCCCCACGTTTTGTCCTTCCTCCTGAGCCAGAGCCAAAAGCTCGCCTTTTCAGCCTCCTCTGTCAGGGCCTTTGTTACCTTCCTGAGCCTTCCTCCGGTGAGTCCCACGTCCCTCAGGAGGCATGTGGTTGACAAACCTATGAAGCCTCGACAGCCGACCTCTACTGGATAGATGGTGGTCATTCAGCCAGCCTCCCGGCACTCAGCAGTCAGCTCTGAGTACTTGGCCCTCTTACGTTCAAAGGCGGCCTCAATTCCCTCCTCCATAGGCACTGTTAGTTCGATGAGGAACGCTGTTCTTGCCTTAGCTGACCACACAACAATGTCTGGTCGGAGGGATGTGGTGGTGATCTCCATAGGGAACTGAAGCTTCCTGTCAAGGTCGACTCTCATGCTCCATTCCTGGTCAGGGGTGAATGGCCTTGATGGTTTCCTTGGCCTGATGCTTCTGCTGACCCCTCCCTCTGCAATAAAGGTGGTGAAATCCTCTGGAGGTGGTGGTGTTTTACTTCCTTGTCGGCACTCCTCCAGCACTTCAGCTAGCTTCCTCAGGACTTGGTCATGGCGCCACCTATAGCGGCCTTGTGAAAGCGAGATCTTACAGCCTGACAAGATGTGCTGGAGGCTTGCGTTGGGGGCATTGCAGAGTGCACAACATTCTTCACTTCCGAACCACTGGTGGAGGTTCCGAGGGCAGGGAAGCGTGTCGTAAGTTGAGCGGATGAGGAAGCTTAGTCTTGCCTGTGGGATCTTCCACACATCTGCCCAGCTGATGTTCCTATTTGTAATTCCCTCTCATGTCATCCAGCTTCCTTGCCGTCCCTGCGACACGGCTTTGATTTTGTAGTGGTCTTCCTCCATCCTCGCCACCACCATCACCACCATCTCCTTCCTTTCCTTTCGGTTGGCCTTGGACCAGAAGCGTGGTGTATCTTCCCATCCTAGGCCTGCCCTCCCTACCTGGACTCTGCCCATGATCTCTTGATGTTGGAGCCGGCTGATGGCTTGGTTGACCTCGGACTGGGCCTTCCACTTGCGGCCTGTCGACACCTTGGCGTTGGCATTCCTTACAGACTTGTCTGTGGACTCCCTAAGCTCGAGGACCAACCTAGCTTTCTCCTGCATGTAGCCTAGCTGAAGTGACTTGAGAGGTAGCTGCAGCGCGTTTTTTCCAATTTTCAATATAGGCCTACAGTACAAAAAAGGATGAGCAAGAACCATGCCCGTGTCAGTGAACCATGCAAGCGCTCCCACACGGCCACTACCACTTACAGCCCAGTGACCACTGCCATAGAAGACAACTCTGCTAACCTGTGGATTTTAAATGTAGGTATATACTATATAGTACACATAAGGCTGAGCATGAGGAGAAAGTATTCCCAGTCAACCATGCAGGAGACAGGAGACAGGAGACCCACACAGGCATTACAACTACCGGCCTCACCCACCATGGCCATAGGAGACTACACAGCCAACCTGTGGATCTGTAAATAAGATCTGTAGAGGACATGTTTTCATTCTCCAGGTTAACATGGGTATGAGGAGGCACTATGCCTATCACAGCCATACTGTAGGTGAGAAAATAGCTAAAGCTCTTCCTACAGGTCAATATGGGTCTGACTGCTAGGAACCCAACATCATATAGTAGTAACAGAAGGTGACTTGAAAACAATGTGAAAAGCAAAGCTATTTCGAACCGGCCGACATAGTGTATAGAGAACCATCGCATGCAACGGAAAAAGCAAAAGACAAAGAGAGAGAAGATAAAACCAGATATGTATAAAGTATAACTAGAAGTACTGTTCCAGATGTAATTAGTAGTATTAGTAGTAGTACTATATTGATATTATATGGATGCAACTAAGTAATATATGACTGGTGTTGTAATTACATCTGGAATAGTACTTCTGCTTCTACATTATACATCTCTGCACAGAAAAGAACTTTGAAGCATGAACAGACAGCACCTGGTTGACAGATGCAGTACGAGAGAAAACCGTACAGTATAGCCATGTTAAAGGTCTTACGTGTAAAAATGGATTTTGGACATAAAAAGCACTGGAGGTACTTGGAAGATGCATAAAAGGATAGAGTCTTGAGTTGGAACCTACGTGATTGCTACCCCGGTGCGGGGAGTAAATGTTGCTATGAATTCTGCCTCTCCTACAATCGCTGGTCTCAGATCAGTCGTTGCCGCGGGAAGAAAGGGCACCAGCGGTCAGCCACAGTGGAAATGGGCCATGTCTGAGAACAGTCGTCTCTCGTCTCTCCGCTCGCAGAACACCAGCGGTCACAGTACGATCGGAACCCAACACAGGGGGGACAGGGCTGAGAGGGTGTGTGTGTGTGTGTGTGTGTGTGCGCACGCGCGCGCACGTGCACGTGTGTGCATGCGCGTCTGAATAAGTGTGTGCGTGTGTGCGTGCGTGCATGCGTACTTGCATGTGTGTGTGTCTGTATGTGTGTCTCTGTGTGTGCATGTCTATGTGCGCTTGGGGTCGGGCTGGTGCATAAGGTTATGAAAGCAGCCTGAAGACAACAGAGCGCCGCTCATTACCCTGTCACACAGGCACAGGAGGGTCCATGTATCATCCGGCCAAAAAGGCTGAATCAGTAACCATAAGGACAGAGCAGGGAGGGATAAAAGTCACTGAAATAAAGCACGGACATTTATTTTCGCGTCTCAGCAAAACCTTTTATTGGTCAGCTGCAAGCTGCACGGAAATCAAACCCTTAAATTTATGGTTATCAAGAAATGGAATAATTCCTCTGTGACTTTTTTCCTCCGATGGCTTCCTGAGTCACAGGGAAGGATTCTCGTTTCCCAGGCCAGTTGCCATTCCCTCTGTGACTTACACGAACACATTACATATTACAGCCTCATATCACTGGGAAAGATGTTTGCGTGAGTTCTGGCAATGGTATCCATAATCCGGCAGTGTCTATTGCCTGTTTGCAATATATTACATTTTAGCTTGTGTTCTTATCCAGAGCCACTTACAGTGAATAATGTAGCAACATAGGGTTATAGCCCCCCAGGGGGCGTTGGGGAGCCCTAGGGGGGGCGTTGGAAAAGGTACAGATGAGAGGGGGTGGTGCTTAGTGGCCATTGAGGTGCATTAGTCTTCTTTTTTTTTAATACAAAGGGGGGGATTTGGCAGGCTTATGGTGAGTTTGAGAGTTAGAGTTAGAGAGATTTAACATCTAGATTGTATTTGGTCCCAGAATACTCTGGAATTAACATTGCATTTTCATTTTGTTAATTCGCACACAAATATTTTTTTCCTTATTGGTGGGAACTGTATTCATCTCATCCTTAGTCCTCAACTCTCTAACCATCAGAGGTGCACAAAAGGAAAAAGAAAAGGAAATTCATGGTGTAAGTACAACACTAGCACATGATGTTAAATACGTAGCTGTTACATTATTTCCTCCATTGTACTTAATGAGGTAGATAGACTGTGTTGTTACTGAAAAACACTAAAAGCCTAACCCACCACAAACTTGATTCAAACAGCGCACAGACAGCTGACTATAAGACAAGTACAGAGGTCTACTGATAAATACAGATACATACAGACACTGCGTTTCTTTTTTTAGTTTTATTTGACTTTAGACAATTCTGCTAACCATTAGCTCACAGCTGGCCAAATGTGTAGCCTGCACAAATGATGGCCTTTGTACCATACAGACTGCGTGTGAGTGCAATGGCACCTGTAGTATGCTGGTGTTCAGTGACTCTCTGTGGTGCTGATCTGTAGCTGAAGTCATGAATGCAGCAGTAGACTATTTTCAGTGCTAATGTGTGCTGTGCTATAGACATCCTGTGGCCGTGAATCTCCTTATGCTATTGTTACGCATTAGACTGGAAAGCCACTGTGCGTGCATGCATGTTAACCCAGACGTGTCGTGGAGTCTTGCCCATTGCAAAGTGTGAGTCCAAGCATCCACATATGGAGATATCAGAGGGGGTCACGCTCGCAAGGAGAGATAATGG
>NC_085862.1:47002679-47017679 GCF_034702125.1 Engraulis encrasicolus | reverse complement strand
CATGAAAATGATACAGGGGTTTAACATTCTCCTAAGCACCTGAGCTCACTTGAAATAGACCCAGAAGACATGGGAAACTGTCCTTTGCTTACAGAAGTCAGCAGAAGTTGTAGAAGTCCATTCTTTTTGACAATAATAGAGCATTGCACATCCTGTGCTACAGTGAAAATGGACCAACCAACTTGTGTTAGTGCTAGCTTCAAAAGTCAGCCTCCATGATGGCATGCGGATGCAGTAGTGCATTGGTTAAGATGTTCTCACTCATCTGTAGAGTTAAATACAGTGCTGAATGGTATAAATGGGTTTTAAACAGCATGAAAAGCCACTCATGCATTATATTTTGAAGGGAGATCTTCGATTACTGCCACATAGTAAGGTCAAATTGCATTCTCTACTATGTTTTAACAGTTTGGCTCCATCATAAGGACCAGCAGGTGATAAAATGGTGGGTTTTTGGTCAAGACCTGTCACACTGTAAGCACTACAGAAAGGAAAACATTGCAAAACATGACAAGGAATACACCCATCATTTAAGCTGGTGAAATCATGTCCAAGATAGGAATTAACACTGTTTTTTATATAAAATCATCTCATCGGTTAATGTATTTAACTGTTAAGTGTTGTCTTTTGTTCTGTTTTTAGTCTTCCTCGACATTTGCTGCCATTTATTGTCCCCGTCCCAACTCTTTTGAGACGTGTTGGATTTATCAAATTAGAAATGAGTACATATGTCCCCCAAAACAATATTTTTTCTCGGTTTTAACACTTAATATGTTGTCTTTTCACTATTCTCCATCTAATGAATAGATTGAATGTTTTGAAAATGATAGCATTTTGATTTTATTCACTGTTTACCAAACGTCCCAACTTCATCGGAGTTGGGGTTTGTACATAGCATGTACTGTGAATGTGTTTGTGTAATGTGTTTGTGAACGTATGTGCGTCTGTGTGTGTGCATTCAAAGTATGTGTGTGCATGTGCCTGTGTGTGTGTGTGTGTGTGTGTGTGTGTGTGTGTGTGTGTGCGTGCGTGCGTGCGTGCGTGCGTGTGTGCGTTGTGCGTGCGCCCATTTTACTTGCTTGCGTGGGTGCCTGTGTGTTTCTGCGTGCGTGTGCGTGTGCGCGTGCGTGTGCGTGTGCATGCATATGACTTAACACAGCCTGAGCCATCTCCTCTCAATGATTTACACCCTTGAAGATCAGTGAACGTGAGATGACGCCGGGCGACCATACACACTTGAGGAAACAAGAACACGCATGTCGAACATGGCCGCGGCTTCCTGCAGAGACCCCCAAGATCAAGGCAAGCAAGGAGCAATTAAAGGTTCCTCTCTCTCCAGGCAGGCGGGGGGGAAGATAAACAGCGTGACACCACGGGAGCCCTACAGTACAAATACGGCCATAAATCACGGAGGTTCTGTAGCCTTCAGACTTGTACCTGCCAGGCACACATGAGGAACGGCCTGGGCCTGGGCTTGGGCCTGGCATGCCGCTTTACACGGCTTTGGCAAACCAACGCAAGGGGCAAGGAAGCAGGTCATTAAATATCATTATTGTAATGTTAATATATTTAACTCTCGTTCCCATCAGACACGCACACACGTACGCATGTACGCACGCACGCACGCACGCACGCACGCACGCACGCACGCACGCACGCACGCACGCACGCACGCACACACACACACACACACACACACACACACACACTCTCTCTCTAAACACAGCACATCCACTCATACTTTCTCTCTTCCACCCACACACACATTCCGTACCCACACACAACTTAAAAATGTGTTAAAACCACTCTTTCACCACCTGGCAATGTACCTCTCCTCTCTCCTCTTCTCCTTAACCTCTCCTTCTCTTTCTCTCTTTCTATGTCTATTTCTCTTTCTGTTTCCCTGACACCCAACACACACATATGTACATGTACACGCACACGCACGCACGCACGCACGCACGCACGCACGCACGCACACACACACACACACACACATTTGAAATGCCCTTGTGCAGAATGAATGAGCACTGTGCACAGGCAAAGAGCTATACAGTTTGTATGTACCGGGGCATCCATTTGACAGGTACTGGGGGAATTAGGTTCATGATCCCCTATAAAAGGGGAGTTACGGGCGCTTGGCCCCCACTAAACCTCTACACAGGAATGAGACACCCCCCACACACATGCAAGCACACACACATGCATGTACACACAATCACAAAAACACACATAGGCACACACAAAGACACTTGCGCTTACATACACATTTACACACATACACACACACACGCACACGCGCGTGCACACACACACATCCGCACACACAAGCGCACGCGCACACACACACACACACACACACACACACTCACACACACACGCACACGCACACACAGCCCTACGCCATCCTATAAAAGGGGCAAAGAGCTACATGACTTCCTGCAACTTTCATTCATACAACCGAGTGCCCCGCTGCTCGCCTCCAATGGAAACACATCTCAGAGCTTGGCAGAGCAGCCTCATTGGGGAAAACATACTCATACAATAAGCTTAATGGTTTAGGGGTTTGAGAGAGAGAGAGAGAGAGAGAGAGAGAGAGAGAGAGAGAGAGAGAGAGAGAGAGAGAGAGAGACGTCTGGGTGGGGCTATTGGCTTATGTATACTGTAGCAGAGCAAACTTGCAAATGAGATAGTGAGAGAAGCCATATATGTGTGTGTGTGTGTGTGTGTGTGTGTGTGTGTGTGTGTGTGTGTGTGTGTGTGTGTGTGTGTGTGTGTGTGTGTGTGTGTGTGTGTGTGTGTGTGTGTGAGAGTGTGTGTGTATATGCTTGAGTGTGTGTGTGCGCGCTTGCGTGTGTGTTGAGGACGAGGGCTCCGCTTGCGGGGGTCAGGTCATAAACCCTCCTGTCTCATGGCAGCCAGCACCTTGAGGCAGACATGCACCATATTCACCCCAAGAATTTACAGGACTTTTCCACTGCAATAGCAAGCGAGACCTAAACACTCTGTAGCACCCTCAGGGAACTTGGCCGGGCTGGCCAGTGGTATACTCCTTCTCTGGAAATATGTTAAAAAAAAAGAAAGAAAGAAGAAAAAAAAATAGCCTGGCCTTATGTATATTTGTAGCTGAAAAGATACAACGCACGTTATAGTGTCGAGCAGCTTGTGGCTTTTAAGTGGTTCCCAGCTGGCGGCGGGATAGCTTGGGCTGCCGCGGGTGGGGAGACAGAGTTCAAGCGACAGACAGACAGAGTCCCTGCCTCCCTGCCTGCCTGCCTCCCCGCCTCCCTGCCTCCCAGCCTGCCTGCCTCCCTGCCTCCCAGCCTGCCTGCCTCCCCGCCTCCCTGCCTCCCTGCCTCCCTGCCTGCCTGCCTCCCTGCCTCCCTGCCTCCCTGCCTCCCTGCCTCCCTGCCTGCCTGCCTCCCAGCCTGCCTGCCTCCCTGCCTCCCAGCCTGCCTGCCTCCCCGCCTCCCTGCCTGCCTGACTCCCGGTGGTCTGTCGAGATGGGTTGTTTCGTCGAGATAAGCTGCCAATACACTGTTATAACAGGGCTCGAAATGAACTTTTTCTCATCACCAGCCAAAATGGTGATGCAAACCCTCACTCCACCCACAGCATTTGGCCGGTTGGCTGGTGTTAACCTGGAGCCTTGACTGTTAACATGTCCCAAACCCTAACCCCAAGGGATTCAACTTTGCACAGTAAAAAATGCAGTGCTACTTTAACACTTAGAGAGCACTGTGGAAAACAAATGCACTCTAGAGGGTGTGAAATAAACTCTACAAGTGCTGAATTAACACAGCACTTTTTTTTACTGTGCGATGCGCTGTAATGGCCCAGCTCAATGGGGACGGTAGCTCATATCGACACATGCGTTTGACTGCCTGGCCCGGTTCTCTGATGTGCAGACATATGATCCTGCTCCTCAGAGGAAGTCAGGACTCCACTGGAGGAGGTCTTTTGTGCTCAAATTTATGAAGCTTTGAGGAGAGTGAGGGCCCACACACAGACTGACTCGGGCCATAGTGGCAGGACCTTTGTCAGGACAGCAGTTTACGCCAGGACATATCACTTTGCTTTGGCAGTTTCACTCCTCTTCTCTTCGCTTCTCTTCTTCACTTCTCTCCTCTTCTCTCCATCCTGCATATACTATTGCTCCTCCGTTCTTTCTTTCTTTCTTTCTTTCTTTCTTTCTTTCTTTCTTTCTTCCTTCACTTGCCCTTTTCAACGGTAGAGCTCTGCTTTGTGTCTGACTGTGAGATTACAAAATCTACTGAGTGCATGCAACCTTACTTTCTGTTCCAATTGTACCATCAGTAGTCGTCTATTTCAATCACCAAGAGGGTTCTGCAAGGGAAGCTGTATTCCAGTATTCCTTTTTTTTCAAATGGAATATTGTCAGTATTTCATTTAAAACAAATGACGTAATATTCCGTTTACATGTGTGGAACAGCGTTCTGCAACCAGAATATTCCTGCAACACTGCCATAACCGGAGAGAATTAAGAGTTTACGTTGCTCTTGACCAAACCTAATACAGCCACTATTCAATTCCTGAATATTCCTCGCATGTAACTGCATTCATATTTGTCTCTGACATCTCTGACATCTGACAGACTGACACACACACACACACACACACACACACACACACACACACACACACACACACACACACACACACACACACACACACACACACACACACACACACACACACACACACACACACACACACACACACAAACACAGGCACACACAGATACACACATCCACAGTGTCTCCACATACATAGTGTCCCCATTATCATATGGACTCCAATGTGAGGTTTTCTCTCATTAAAAAAACAGTAGCTCTCAGATACAGTATGAGGGATAGTGTGTGGGACTGACTGGGAAAAAAAACAGAGACACAAATGGAGAGACAAGTTGTTGTTGGCTGGGCTCTCTGGCCAAACAGTGGAGGCAGTGGGGCGGAAGGCTAGTCCAGTGTGAATGCCCAGGGAGGTCAGGGCCAGATAAAAGCTTTTCTTTGCCTTTTTCTTTCTCTTTTCTTCTCTCTCTCTCTTTCTCTCACACTCCACACACACTCACACGCGCACACGCATGTGCACACACGCACACACACACACTTTCTCTTTCTCTCTCTCTCTCTCTCTCACACACACACACTGTGTTCATGTTTGTGTGTGTGTGTGTGTGTGTGTGTGTGTGTGTGTGTGTGTGTGTGGGGGGGGGGGTTCAAGGACGGGTGTAGAATGGGCCATTTGGATGTGGCATGGTATGGTGTGTTATGACGGGAACAGTGGTATCATTCATGGTGGTGGGGGTGCGGGTGATGCAGGGGTGGTGATGGGTGGGGGCAGGGGGGCGGGTGGGCCGGGTTTCCCTCCTCCCAGCGGGCCTGAACTGTTCCCCAATGCAGCTCATGGAAACTCCAACCCGAGGCCAAGCGCAAAGGTGTACCCCAGGGACAACACACATACACACACAGACGCACAGACGCACACACACACACACACACACACACACACACACACACACACACACACACACACACACACACACACACACACACACAGCACAGACGCACAGACGCACACACACACACACACACACACACACATACACACACAGACGCACAGACGCACACACACACACACACACACACACACACACACGCACGGACGCACACGCACGGACGCGCACACACACGCATGCATGCAGGGATGCACACACGCCAGAACGCACGCACACACAGAAACACGTGAACAAGCACGTATACACACACAAACGTATACAGTATGTTTACTGATATGGACAGTACTATATATGCATACATACACACACACACAGAAATATTCTACATACTGTACATACACTCACACATGCATGCGCACGTGTGTAAACGTGTGCACATGTGAAAACATGAAGTCAATGAGCATCAATAAAGTGTACACACAGCATCAATAAACTGTACACACACACACCCACACCCACAAACACACGCTGACAGACAGACAGACAGACAGACAGACAGACAGACAGACAGACAGACAGACAGACAGACAGACAGACAGACAGACACACACACACACACACACACACACACACACACACACACACACACACACACACACACACACACACACAAGCAGTCCCGACCTTCACGTGAAAACATACATCCCAGAAACACACGCACACACACAGATGGTGTCTGAATGGGAAACGCTTAGCTTCTAGCCTTCACACAGAGAGAGACCCTAAATCTCGCAGAGGAAGCAGCCTTGCCCTTGCAGAGTGGAGGCAGAGGGCAACCGAGAGAGAGAGAGAGAGAGAGAGAGAGAGAGAGAGAGAGAGAGAGAGAGAGAGAGAGAGAGAGAGAGAGAGAGAGAGAGAGAGAGAGGGGGCAACAGGGAGAGGGCAGCCGAGAGAGAGAGAGAGAGAGAGAGAGAGAGAGAGAGAGAGAGAGAGAGAGAGAGAGAGAGAGAGAGAGAGAGAGAGAGAGAGAGAGAGAGAGAGAGAGGCAGAGGGCAACCGGTAGAGGGAGAGGTTAAAGTAGCAACCCAAACACAGCAGTCCCAGCCCCAGCCCCCATACCCCCACCAAGGAAGACCTCCGCCATCCAACCCAACCCAGCTAGCCCAGCCCAGCCCGGCCCGACCCGCCAGCCGGCTTTTTACGAGCCATTACTCACCTCCTCGAAGACGGCAACACTGCGATCCCCAAACACACCATGAGACTGCCCATTGTGAACATCTTTAAAAAAAGACAGAGAGAGCCTATAGCTGTAGACGTGCCTTTCAGCTGCTTTCTGTCTAAAAAACGTGACAAAATAAAAGCGAGGTTTGCGTTTTTCCATCCTTCAGACGTAGGTGTGTGCCACAATGGACACCTTAATGTCCTTTTTAAGGACCTTTCTGTCTAAAAACGTGATAAAAATAAAGTTTTGCGTTTTCCATCAGACCAAGGTGGCACCACAACGGATGTCCTCAGGCCTTTTCTATGAATGTGTACTCTTTTTTAGTCAGGGTGAGTAAGACAAATACACTAACTACTTAAAAGGGTATGGCAGGGGTAGCCAAGTGGCTGTGTAAAAAGAGGGCCATGGAGAGTACTTGTGCAAAGAAACAGACACATCTGATTGTCCGTCTGCCTGCTGGACGGCTGCCTTTCTGGCACCGTGGCCGCCTCCCCTGGCACACGTCTTAAACCTGCACAGGTCTAGCTCTGTCAAAATAAGCAGAGACGGATGAAGACATACGCACGTAGTAAGAGACAGAGAGAGAAATGGGAGAGAGAGAGAGAGAGAGAGAGAGAGAGAGAGAGTGTGTGTGTGTGTGTGTGAGAGAGAGAGAGAGAGAGAGAGAGAGAGAGAGAGAGAAGAGACAGAGAGAGAAAGAGGGAGAGAGCGTGAGGGGGATAGAGAGAGAGAGAGAGAGAGAGAGAGAGAGAGAGAGAGAGAGAGAGCAAAAGGTAGCGAGTGAGAGCGAGACAGAGAGAGACAGAGAGGGAGAGAGAGACAGAGATAGATGGAGCAAGAGAGGGGAAAAGACAAAGAGAAGCAAAGAAAAAATAACAGAGGAAAAAAAACATTGACAGAGCGAGACGGTGAGATAGACACGAGCGGAGGGGAAAGATAAAGTGAAAGAAAGACAAAGCTTGCCAACCAACCAATCTTAAGTAGTCAGACAGCAACTGGGAAAGCAGTTAGCAGAGATGCAGTGTACCTCTGTGTGTGTGTGTGTGTGTGTGTGTGTGTGTGTGTGTGTGTGTGTGTGTGTGTGTGTGTGTGTGTGTGTGTGTGTGTGTGTGTGTGTGTGTGTGTGTGTGTGTGTGTGTGTGTGTGTGTGTGTGTGTGTGCATACGTGTGTGTGTGTGCGTACGTGTGTGTGTGTGTTGTGATGATGGCATGCAGGCCAGTGTGAGTGTGAGTGTGAGTATAAGGGGGGGGGAGGCTTAGGTTTCAGACTGCACCCCCCCTCCGCCACAGACTGCAGAGGGTCAAAGGCCCTCTCCCCAGCCGCCCATATTAAGGCTCCAATCTCCAGTCAATCAACACTTAGTTAAAGAGGGGGATCTATAACCACATAGGGACTTAGCTGACTCTGTGTGTGTGTGTGTGTGTGTGTGTGTGTGTGTGTGTGTGTGTGTGTGTGTGTGTGTGTGTGTATGTGTGTGTGTGTGTGTGTGTGTGTGTGTGTGTGTGTGAGAGAGAGAGAGAGAGAGAGAGAGAGAGAGAGAGAGAGAGAGAGAGAGAGAGAGAGAGAGAGAGAAACCCACAATTCGTTCGAAGAGAACCTGTCTACACCGGACGCGTAAGAAAAAAAACACTCCCCGGAAGTGCTGCTTTCCTCTCCTGTCCAGAAAAAGCACGCTAATATGTTTATACTGGAACAATCAATGTAACTGTTACCTTTATGAGAATAGCACACAGTCTGAAATACCACACAGAAAGAAAGGCCAGCATATTAAGCTACGTTTAGTATTCATGCATTTAAAACGCTCCAAAAACTTAATGTAGGGTGAAAATATAACAGCGCACATGTGAGCTAAAAAGCAGGCGCGCAATTGGCTTTGGCGTTCCGTTCTCCTCTTGAACCATTACCAAACGCGAAAATGGTAATCAGCTTTCAGGTCCAATTTTTTTTACCACTGAACAAGCTAAATGTTCAACACAGTGTCAAGGAAGGAAAACACTGTAAATCCACACAGGCCTTCTCGCCGCTCGCTAAATCAGTTTGCCAGAGCCAGGGACAGCACGAAAACGCCACAATAAATCACTTTAATGGCAATGTAATTAGATTACTATCAACATCATCTGAATATGCCATCACGTTAACCTCTCCTTTAACTCAACTACTAAACAAAGAGATCGTTCACGTTTAACCTGGGCATTTCAAATGGACAATGTGACCGTAAAAAGACACTGATGTGTGTTTTAAGTGCAGATAGTTGTTAATAAAGGGTAGCGTAAGGGACCAGGGGTGTCCAAATAGGGGAATAATGTTGGACTGAGTTGCCAGGGCCCCCACGTATAGGGGGGCCCCAAAAGGAGTCAAATTCTTTTCTTTACGTATATTTTATGGACAGGCCTCTAAATTAACCCCAGCCAAATTCTGGTGAGATTTCAGTTTGGCTGGTAGAAAGCACAAACTTACTAGCCACTTTCACCCATTAGTGAGTGTGTGTTTGGCTAGTAAGATTAGCATCTATCAGCCATTTTGGCTGGTGATGAAAAAAAGTAACTTTAGAGCCCTGCTTATAGACAAGGGGTTAGGTATCCATGAGTAGCATCCATAGGGCCCAGAATCTGGTGCTACGCCCCTGGATGAGCTCACGGTTGAGGATGTGTATGAAGGGCTCTTCTTCTGTGCCCAGCCTGTGCACTAGTGGTGCGCGGGCCGTTGATATTTACAGCCCGCCCCAACCCAACCCATCACGCAGCCAACCCAACCCAACCCGGCCCGAAATATTACACAATGATTTTTAACCCGACCCGACCCGCCCCGCTTATTTTTTGTTTTTGTTTAATAGGCCTAAATAAATGTGTAGGCTATTTCGATATAGCCTATGGGCATATTAAATAAACATAAATTAAATGTCTGCGGCGGCGCCGAGGGGATGCGTAATGTCCTAGACTGCCAGCTGCGTGTGGCAGCCATTCACCCTTTATTTCCCTTTTGGATCAATAAAGTTAGTCTAGCATCTTGACCGCAGCACATCCATCTGACGATTATGGTTTTAATTCCATTTTTCGTTGCCACATCAGACACCTAAGCTCTGTGCGTGCCATTTGAATTTACTATGATGTGGGGTGCCGGCCGTGTTGTCTGTGTGCTCATGGCTGTGAGACGTGGTGGGGTCGCCACCTGTTAGGAAGCGCATGGACAGTAGCCTGGTGAACCAGCGCCACCCGCTGGACGGCAAAATGTTTTGTCTACGGGTGGGTCTGGCCTCGCATAATGATTCAATGAAGCCAGAATGCCATGAATCTGGCAAACCAATTACAACGCAAATATGTGTATTGAATCAAAGCGGGCAGGGTTTTGAGGGAAGGTTGTTCTCATCAACAATCTTCGGATGTATTATGCATCGAGGCCAGACTAAATTAGACATCCACATTTAGTCTGGTTTATCAGGCTACATGGACAGCGCTGTTTTTTCCCTCCCCTTGTTGGAGCTTGTGGATTGGCAATGGAAGGAGAGAAATAAGCGTGCGTGCGTGCTGGACTTTGCTATTCCCATGGAAAGATGACTACTTTCACAGAATTGCTGTATAGCCAATTGTTATTAAATAAACACTTGGAGATAAAATGCATTTTAGAAGGCTACATGCAAAAGTGACAACGATAGCGAAAGCGAATACCTCAACAGCCGAGGTTACAACGTTCAGGCTCTCCTGCTTTTAACACTCGGGGATACAAATAGGCTATTCAAGTTTTTTCCAATAGCCCTGAAGTATTCCTCATCTCGCGCCTTGACCAATTCGACAAGTTTAGTTGGTTGTCTCTTTGCAAGACTGTCATGAAAAGACATGAACATACATTTTCCATTCGAACCATTCACCAGCATCTGAAGTAGGCAACCGCTCAGTAGCCTAGAGCTCCTTTGATGAATGCAAGACCAACAGTTCTCTGCTGATAGCCTATGATTTGAGGATGAAGTAGCCACTCGCCTATTTTCGATATGCTGGATGACAAAACCATGTAGGCTATAAACGTGTCTTTTTTGTATTGATTCTAAAACTCAACCGATGGTGGTCAATGCAAAGAATGTTACCGATACGAGAGGCGCGAGCTTCACATGCATTTGAAGCGCGTTGAGTTGTGGTGCATATCAGGCCATAGCCTATGGAAACATCCTGGGTTGGGGCAAACTTAAAAGCAGGGCATATTCGTAACGTTTACCTCGCCAGATATGCATAACGTTAAGCCCGCGATGGGGGAAATGCGCGTTACTCGCAAGGCTGGAACACTTCACCTTGGGAAAGTTACCGTCTCGCTATAGGAGCAGAACACAACAGCCTTCGGGGGCTGAACGCAAGCGCATTCATAAAGGACAGAGAAAGCAAAACGGATTAAATAGCCATAGTCTTTGGAGAATGCCATGATATAAAATAATAGATTAAGTCCTGTGGTTTATTTCAACTGCTTAAATAGCCTAATGTTCAACAATCAATGTCCATCACCATTAAGCTAAAATATTTAGACGGCTTGCTTCTCTTTGAGTCGAGAGCGGGGCGCGAGAGAGCGAGAGCTTCACTTCCAATAGTGATGCGCGGGAACTAGAATCAGAAGGAGAGCGAGAGTTCCACATTGGCTGCTTGCTTGCATTCTGGTTCTGTGCACAGGGGGAGAGAGCAAGCACACATGTGCATTACGCCGTCAATTGGCATTCTACTGTCTCGGATGTGCGCTGATGTTAACAGTGTAATTAGTGTAATTATGACGACTGTCTGTGATCTGACCCGACCCGACCGCAACCCGTGGATTCTTAAGAACATAACGGCCCGACCCACACCGCCCCGCAGGCTAACCCGAAGGCCCCGCTGGTTCGGGCCGGCCCGCGCATCACTACTGTGCACATAATAAATCACTGGGCGCTTCAAATGGGCTGCTTGACTGGAGATGAAATGCATGGGCACTAATGCACGTTTCAGGTGCAGATATTCGGCAATAAAGGGTAGTTTGGTAAGACTGGGCTTAAGGTTTGGGTGCATGTGTATGTGTGTGTGTGTGTGTGTGTGTGTGTGTGTGTGTGTGTGTGTGTGGGGGGGGGGGGCTGTTCTTCTGCGCCCGTCCTGTGTAGATAGTGAGTCATTGGCCCTGCCCTGGCCTGTCCTGCCCTGCCTGACGTGTCAGAGAAGCGGCATGTGGGAGACAGAGAGCGTCTGGACTTCGTTAGGATGCCTCCTCCACGCCCCTATACCAACCCCCACCCCCCACCCCTCAAACCCTCCGACCTATACCACCCCAACCTCGTCCCACTTACAGCACAACGGGAGGAGAGAGGGGCGAAGAGGGTAAAGGCAAAAGAAGAAAAAAAAACAACACATGGGTGAGAAAGGTTTTTTTTCCCCAAATGCCTTTTTTCCCCCTGTGCTGACAAAAAGGGGGTCCCTACTCGAGCGGGGCTTTGGAAAAGCTAAACAGCTCTGACAGGCCTGTGACGCTAATATTAATCTTCCCGACTGGGTAAGTAAAACGGGAATGTTATAAACAACCCGTGAAACACGGGGCCCTTTTTGGAGCTCTTCAAGGGGCTTGCCCTTGGAACCCGCAGGCTTCTACTGAAAAAAAAAAAAGACAGAAAAAGAAAAAGAAAAAAGACAAACCCATGGAGGGGGCTGCTGCCGTGTATACATTACCCTGTCTCTTAAGAGCCAAATCTCAGGCTAGAAATCATGTCTGTTTACCTTCAATTGATGATATTTTGATAGCGCAGAGTTATGGGACTGTTCCTCGCACGTTATTAATTTGGGCCACTTGACCGATGAAGGGTGGTTCCCCGGTTCCTATGGGGTGGTGAGGGGTGGGGGGGTGGGGGGGGCACATGACGGGGGCATAAAGGCCAGCCCTGGGCTCAGGGAATGCTTGGCGGATTTGCTGCTGCTGCTGCTCCTGCTGCTGGAGGTACTTATATTAGACTTGGGCCTCCAGAGCACCCGTGGCAAAGTCGAGCCAGGCCTACACAGAGGCTACTGGGAGGCTACTGTTGGAGAGACGAGCACATCAGAGAGGAGAGGAGAGGTGATGAGATGAGAGGAGAACAAAGGAGAGGAGAGGAGATGAGAGGAGAGGAGAGGAGAGGAGAGGTGGGGAGAGGAGAGGAGAGGAGAGGAGGGGAGAGGAGAGGAGAGGAGAGGAGAGGAGAGGAGAGGAGAGGTGGGGAGAGGAGAGGAGAGGAGAGGAGAGGAGAGGAGAGGAGAGGAGAGGAGATGAGAGCAGAGCAGAGCAGAGCAGAGCAGAAAACAGTAGAGAAGTGGAGAGGAGAGGAGAGGAGATGAGAGTAGAGGGGAAGGGAGAGGAAATGAGAGGAGAGGAGAGCAGAGGGGTGGCCCTTTTTGGCCTGCGGTATGAAGCTGGGAGAGCACAGCACAGGGTGGTACACTCAGATTTAGAGAGTGCAAGGCACTGTAAGCCCGAGGCTCTGGCCACACGCCCCAGATCATCGCTTAATATGAACACCATTAGTCATCATAAGCCATGAAAAGGTTAATGACCATACACACCAACCTATCCTTCTCCCTCTTCCTCTCCCAATTCCTCCCTCTCTGTCCCTTTTCCTCTCTCTCCTTCTTCCTCCCTCTCTCCTTCTCCCCCCAACCTATCTACCCCCTCTCTTTCCTCTCTCCTTCTTCCTCTCTCTCTCTCTCTCCCTCTCTCCCCATCTCTCTCTCTCTCTCCCTCTCTCCCCATCTCTCTCTCTCTCTCTCCCCATCTCTCTCTCTCTCTCTCTCTCTCTCTCTCTCTCTCTCCCCTTCTCTCCCATGTATCATTACAGTACAGTTTCATTGGTTTTCCTTGGGTCATAACCACTAGCGTGGATGGAGGGAGGGAGACAGGGAGGAGAGAGAGGGAGTGTCGGCAACAGCAAGAACAAGACTGGGCAGGGGAGGGGAAGGACGTCTGGCAGCCTCTCCATTTTTCCTCAGCGAGTTTGCTCTGGAATGGTGGAAATTACCCCTGCCTCACTTGGACACGAAGCAGCAGAGAGGGTTGGGGTTGCTTTGGTTGTTTGCAAAACGACCAAGGCGTTGTGCACGCACGCACGCACACACACACACACACACACGCACACACACACAGCAAATGACTGACAGCCTCACATCATTATAATAACGACTTGTCGTATTAGTTGTAACTGTTGCCCATCCACGAGTCCTGTCTATTTGTCATGAAGCCCATCTCCCACATGTGCGCCATGTTGCCGATTGCCGGTTCGACTCCCGACCCACCAGGCTGAGAAATCACCAAGGGTAATTAACCAGTGCCCTCCCCCATCCTCCTCCATGACTCCGATACCCTGAGCATGGTACCATCCCACCTCATCGGGCGCCATTGATTGGGGGCTGCCCCCTTGCGCGGGTGAAGCACAAATGTAATTTTGCCGTGTGCAGTGTGCACTTATGTGCTGTGGAGTGCTGTGTCACAATGACAATGGGAGTTGGAGTTTCCCAGTTGGGCTTTCACTTCACAAATTGCACGTAAACCCATAGGATCAGGGCTAAAGGACAGATGTGCAGACTCTTGGATCCATCAAAAATATTGCTTCATTACTGCTCATTACTGTTCTTGTTCAATACTGGCAAAGATGGTGCTGAAGGAGCTGAAGGAGCTGCGACTTGATGTGGGATCAGACAAAAGAGTGGGAGGGCCTTCCTGCAAGGACAAGTGGCCCATGGTGGACCCAATAATGTTGAAAAACACATGTTCATGACATAAAAGTCCCTGAATTTATATTTTTGCTAGACACAACATTTTGATGGCATTGTGTCTCGCCTCAGGAGGCCGAATTCTGGAGAAAAACACAGGATGAACTACAATGACTTGCACCCAGAGAGGAGAGTAACCACCACCACATTGAATTCCTCCAGGCAAGGCCAAGGTAGCCCACCACCATGAAGTCCTCTTAGCTGCGGGACCCAAACTAATGGCTACATCCTGCCTCCGTGAGCCCAGCAACAACACAGCACTCATCCCGCCCAGGCCTTTCGTGTCCGAGATGTTTTTACAGCTAATTAAAAGCAAAGCGAGAATGGACAAGGTGGTGTGTGTGTGTGCGTGTGCGTGTGCATGTGTGTGTGTATGTGTGTGTGTGTGTGTGTGTGTGTGTGTGTGTGTGTGTGTGTGTGTGTGTGTGTGTGTGTGTGTGTGTGTGTGTGTGTGTGTGTGTGTGTGTGTGTGTGTGTGTGTGTGTGTGTGTGTGGGCCCAGTCACCACTACCACTCCAGTCCACAGGATACCCTATCGTATACCCTTGCTGAGTTGGGGCTAAAT
>NC_085862.1:46990179-46997679 GCF_034702125.1 Engraulis encrasicolus | reverse complement strand
CCGTGGAGCAAGTGGTAGTCCTAATGTTGCAATCCTAATGTTGCCATTGCAGATGATTTCCTCGAAGTGCAATGAAGTTGGATGATACATTAAGCTATGTAGTAGCCCCTTAATGCGCGCCGTACCTCCAGTGGCACGCTGTAATAGACATTGAAATGTAACTACCATAGCACTACAATACTATGACACAACACAGGCCCTTTAGTAATGCACCACGACTTGGTCATTACCATACGGGTAACAATGAATTTATAAAGCCGCGCCTTAAGGGGTTAATGCCTCGGAAGGCTTCTTCAATTACAGCAACACGTACACATATGTAGGTATGCAGAGTAGATACGCACAGCATTTTCATACTATTTCAACACAGCTATAAATTACTAGATACAAATCAATGTGATGTTACCCGTAGGTCTGGAGAGTTAGAATGCCCATACCACCAAGGCACCAAAACATGGTATGGGAATAATCAAGAGGGAAATGAGGGTCACCAGATAAAAAAAAACAGCTGACAGCAAAGCATCAAGGACATATGGGCTTTCATAACTTCCAATGCTAAAGTGCACCATGGCAGTGATTGAGGCAAAAATATTCCAAATATTGACTTGTACTTTAGAAAGTACCATATTGTGACTGATCTGATGTGATGCGATTTCTTCCTTTTTCTTAAGAAAATGGTGATTTCATCACAATATTCTATTTTTTGAAAACCTGTATTTATGTTGTTGTTTTTTCTTTAACTGGAAGCCCAAAATACTGCATGTAAGAATATACAAATGAATTAATGGAATATTTATTTGGAATATTCACAGTGTAATCACAGTGTAACATTGTTGATGGAATTCTGGAAATAAATAAACTTTTCCATGATATTCAAATTGTTTTGGAATGGAGCTGTGCAGTGTAAGTACTTAATATATTAGATATTACATGTTGCTACAGTGAAAATATACACTGTATATACATTGCTACAACTGTATCGGTACAGTTTATATGGTGGAAAAAACCCTGGAATGACAGACCCTATGGAAGTTTAACATTTGAGTGATCGAGTGCACATAAATGTTTGGAGTGCTGCTGAGAGGATTCTGTGTTGAACTAACAAGAGAGTGAGCACCATGTGACCCAAGCTAAACTATGGTGGGGCGAGGGGTGACTGTACGCTATGTCTAAGAGCACAGACCTTCCAGACACCCAAAGAAGATTTTTTTTTCTGTATATTATATTGTAGTCTGTATATTATATTATATTTTTTTTTCTGTATACATTTTTTCTGCTGTAAACTTTCTATGGTATCGACTCCCTCTCTCTCTCTCTCTCTCTCTCTCTGTGTATGTGTATGTGTGTGTGTGTGAGCATCTGTGTCTGCATCAGTGTCTGTGCATCTATGTGTGTGTGTTGGCGTGTGTGCAAGTGTGTATGGATAATATGAATATGCGTGGCGAGACCTTAAGGTCGGGGCAAAAGCCAAACATGGGCAGGAAAGGCGGCAGTGGCAGCGGCGGGCGTCCAGGATCAACATCAGCAGTGGCAGCATAACAGAGCTCACACCAGCCACCAGCACCAGCACCATCACCAGCAGCCACACAATGAGGACTAGGCGCCCAAGACACCCACTTGAGATCCAGCTGTTTAAACTGTGTGTTTGCAAGAGCCTTAACTAAATACACATACAGAACATACAGAGCAGAATACTCTCTCGCGCACGCTCTCGCACTCTCTCTCTCACACACACGCACACACTCACATACACGCACAAGCACACACACACACACACACACACACACACACACACACACACACACACACACACACACACACACACACACACACACACACACACACACACACACACACACACACACACGCACACACACACACACGACCCCACACACAGTTTTATGTTCCGTATATAGCAATGGAAAGATTTTTATGTTCCACATTTGAGGTATGCATGGGATAGAAGAGAGGATAGGGTGTATGGGTAGAGAATAGAGGAGGGTAGATGAGAACAGAGGACAGTTGACTTACGGCGAGGGTCGTCCAGGCAGGGGTGTGGGAAGCGGATCTAGAAAAGAGAGAAAAATCATGGTGAGGGAAAACACAATTGCACTTCTTCCTTCATAGTAAATTTGAGAGTAGAACCCAAAACACTCTTTGGAAGTGTTGAAGTTGACTGCTAAATGTTGAATAATACTCATTCAACACTACAGTAGATAACACTTTGAGAGTAGAGGTAGATAACACTTTGAGAGTAGAGGTAATTGCAATCTTTAGAAGAGTGTTAAACTTGACGCACCTAAATGTCGAACGAGCATGTATTCAACACGTAGCCAAATTTTATACACTAGTTGGGTGAATTTGGCCCTTCTGTCTTAGTGCTAAATTAACACTGCCAAACATACTGTGTGGAGCAGTAAACAACCCAAAGAGAGGCCGGGGGTGTGAAGGGCCGTCCTGACAGGCAGCGCTGGGATACACACAGAAGGTTCTGAGCTGAGGCTTTCCAGGCAGGCAGGCCAGTATTTTCGAACAACTTTTCCACAACACACACAGCCACTAAAACTGGCATGTGTTTGCGGTCAGGGGAAGGTTGACGCCAAGATCCTTGGCTGGCTAATATTTGCAGGACCAGGACACATTTGAAATTACACCCCAGACGATTGATACGAGCGCAAATAAATACTAGTTCCCCCTACCGTACGTCTCTTAAGGGGGGTTGAGTCATTCAAGGAAGTGTCGACTACTATTAAAGCTGTTTATGTCATCTTTACTGCGGAGTGACAGGGTCGTAACATGGAGGGAAATGACACTGTGTGCTGGCTATAAATGGATTTAATAGATGGCTGTAATAGATGTGTGGATGTTTTAAATAGGTTGTCCTAGCAGCGCGCCTTTGCGGAACCAGTAATTGTCAGATAACGGCAATTTAAATACGTACCAAATCATTAGCAGTACATAATTTCTCCTGATTTCCAGCGTGGCTTTTAAGACCTTCTGCTGATGCAGTCAGCAGTAAATTGGAAGAGACACGATGGATTGCGTGGATGGAGTTTCTCCAAAATGTTCTGATTTGTAAATCCGCCTGGAGGCCGGGTCACTGGCAAACCAAATGATATTCATAGCAGGGAAATAACTGGTGATGTGCACAGTTGACTGCACACCGTCTTCAGAGCGTTTCATTTTTTTTTCAGTTACTACATCAGACCAAGAACTATTTTGGATGCCAAAGCTTTGTGGCCATATCCAAGGCCTCCAATCCACCAAAACGTTCCAAGTGCTCCTTTACCCTTTCATGCCTTCATTTGACAGGATAGCTGAAAGATTACATGAAATGGTAGAGAGAAAAAGAGAAATTGGGATACTGTTGGGAATAGCTCGGGCCAGATTTAAACATCCTTTTGTGTCTCCAAGGGCACTTGAACTGCCTGATAGTATGGTTTGGAGTGTGAATTATCCCTGCACAACTGGAGAGGTAATGCTTGCCATGCCTTACACTGCCAGTAGACTCTGTTGCACTGCCCAGCTTTAAACCCAGGCCTTCTGGATACTAAACGTGTGCGCTAACATGTACTCTACACCAAAGCACCTAAATTGTTGGCATGGCAGCTAGAGAACGGCCACAACCCTTAGTGATGGGCAGCCACCCTGCCAATAACGTGTCTTTGGAAGTATTACTGTACATGTGTTGATTCTACACAATATCATCCCGATGTGTCAATTTCTGACGCTATCTGACCAGACATAATGTTTGATGCCAAAGGTATAACCTTGGGGTCAAAAAGGGATGTGTGGCTCAAATGCACAGTTGAAGGAAAGGAAAGGTCTAGGCCTAGGTGACCTAGCCTGGTCAAAATTTGACGCCAGAGGAGTGAGATTTGGTTAGTTGATTGGTGGTAAGGGGGTGGGTGTTGGCACTGTACCACTGCATAACTGTGCAATCTATGTGTTACATGAAATTAAAAAAGCCGCCCAGAGCATTGGCCAGGAGTCAGGTTGCCATCTCTGATCGCACTTCAAAATCAAGCTGTGTTTTCAGGGCTACAGTATACTCACCGAACTTGACAAAGAGGATGCCGGTGGTGGACACAGTGCCCGATGGGTTCTGGGCGACGCACTGGAAGTATCCGGTGTCTGTGGTGTCCAGGTTGCGTATCCGCAGACGGGAGCCGAAGGTGGCGGTCTTGATGGAGATGCGACGCGGCTCTTGCACCACCGGCGCGTCGTTCTTGTACCAGCGCACCGAGGGCGGAGGGTTGCCCGACACGCGGCAGTGCAAGTCGGCCGTGTGGCCCAGAGACGTGGTGATGTTGTTCATCGGGGAGTCTACCTGGATGAAGAAACCCTCTGGGATGGAGGAGAGTAGAGGAGAGGGGAGGAGAGGAGAGGGGGAGAGGAGATGGAGAGGAGAGGAGAGGAGAGGAGATTGAGGTAGGATGAGGGGAGAGGAGAGATGAGGAGAGGAGAGGTGAGGAGAGGGGATGGACGAGAGGAGAGTAGAGGAGAGGAGAGGGACAGGGAAGAGGAGGATGGAAGAGAGGAGAGGAGAGGAGAGGAGAGAAAATGAGAGCAGAGGAGAGGTGAGGAGAGGAGAGGAGAGGAGAGAGAAAAAGTAGGATTAGCACACAAACCAGAACTTTATAACACACCCAAAGCATCATATTGGTAACCTTACAGGTAACCATTCATTGTGCATTGTTTCTTACAAAAACATCTTGCATCTTCCCTATATGCTATCTACTGCATAGTGTAGAGGCTCAAGAGTTGGGTGTTTTTACTGCATCTTACACACCACTATCAGACAGCGGTAGAGAGAAAATACTCAGGGGTCCGTTGCCAAAAGTTCAGCCAACAGCACTGCTGAAACAGATAGGCATTTAATTGCGTGTAATGGTAACTGCTATTTTGATTTCCTCCAGAATTGCACAGCAGGGAGCGCTGGCCCCATGCCCGGGCAGACTATAGCTACCTGGAGGCTGGCATACAGTCAAAAGCCAGATGCCAACGAAATGTACTGAGCAGCACGTACTGTATACTGTCAGGGCCGTTGACAGCTCCGGCTGGGCCTGGGACAAAACAATCGAAACCCCCCCTCACCACTCAAACACACACACACACACACACACACACACACACACACACACACACACACACACACACACACACACACACACACACACACACACACACACACACACACACACACACACACACACACACACACACACACACACACACACACACACACACCATATCAATCAAATACACAAACACACCATCTCAGTCATTTACACAATCAAATGGGGATCCAATTCTAACCATCCCCAACCCCTCCTGAGCCCGGGACAACTGAACCCTTTTATCCACCCTTGTTGTCTACCCCTGTTACAGTACGTCTGTATGTCTTCCTTTACTGAATGAGATTCCCGTTCAACAACAGCTGGTGGGCATTGTGCAGATGAAATGTTGTTAGGTTCATTACAGCGAAGTGCAGTTTGGCTCGTGGTACTATACGCGGTGCAGTGGGCTTTTTGCAGACAAGCAGGAACGCTACGCTGAGCCTACGCAGACACGCTGGCCACACAGACATCAACTGGGCGGGAAACATTTTTGCATGTCTACATCAACACTGAGGAGAGACTCTTTTCCTCTTTCCCTCGTTCTCGCTGCCTTTCTTCTCTTTCCCCTCCGTCTTGGCGTATGTGCGGTGTATGTTCTTTCTGTTCTCATGTCAACACTTTAAGCCCCATCCCACCCACCCCCACCCAGCACTTTGGCACTATTGCACTCTAACCCCAACCCTCATGCACACACACACCTATACATATGGACAACTCTAATTTCACTGTATGTTTTACATTTACTGTAATAATTTTATGCATGTGACAAAAAACCCCCGAAATAAAGTAAAACTTGCATCCTTGTTTCATCTCATCAGTAGCCTGATTAACATCGACTTTCAAATCTCTTCAAGACTTGGTCTGACCAAGAGCATAACAATTAACATTTCCCAAACGGCATGGTTGACCCACCTCCCGACAAAGTGGTGGGAGTTCCCGATTTTTCTGGAGCTCAGAAACCATATTTGTATTGCTCCTGACCTGACTAGAAGCAACGCTGAAGGTGTACCGTCACTAGGAGGGCGTGGCGTGGCTATCTCATCAGGGTCCAGTGTCTTGCCCAGAGGGCTGGGCGCCATCTCTCTGGCAACAGCCCCCCCTAACCCCACCACCCCACCGTACATCACAGCACCTCCCCAGCCAGCCAGCCAGCCAGCCAGCCGGTCCCCAGTGGTGGAAAGGCCTGGTGTTGCCAAGCCCACATCAACACAGTTGCGTCTCCACCACCAGGGCCATGGAGCCCTTTGAAGGGCCCTGCAACAGCTCACTAGCGCAGGCTTACACAAACAAAGATATCTATGGGAATCTATGCAAGCAAGCCCCTCTCTGAAACTGATGGGAAAGAGGGGTGAGAGAAAGGGAGAGGGGGCTAAGAGAAGGGGAGAGGGGGGTGAGAGGGGATTGAGAGAACGGGGTTAAGGGTGGTGTTGCTGTACGCTCTTTATATCCACGATAACTCAGGGAAAGTACCAGATACTTATGAGAATGTAGGTGGACTGTATACTGTATATACTAACAATAGTACAGTATATACTGTGTGTGTGTGTGTCTTTGTGTGTGTGTGTGTGTGTGTGTGTGTGTGTGTGTGTGTGTGTGTGTGTGTGTGTGTGTGTGTGTGTGTGTGTGTGTGGTGTGTGTGTGTGTGTGTGTGTGTGTGTGTGTGTGTGAGAGAGAGAGAGAGAGAGGAGAGAGAGAGAGAGAGAGAGAGAGAGAGAGAGAATTAGAGAGAGAGAGAGAGAGAGAGAGAGAGAGAGAGAGAGAGAGAGAGAGAGAGAGAAGGTATGTGCTCGTGTGCATGGCGTCCGTGTGTGATGCAGACACTGGGACCATCTCAGAGACTAAAGTGTTTTTTTCCATCAAAAAGATGATTCGCTTTAATGTGATGCGCATCAAGAAGATGCATATAATGGAAAAACAGGTACAGTATATCACCAGTTTTGTCGCACAAAGTTAATTCGCATGGAGGAGATGGTTGTAGGGAAAGTTGTATCGCTACAAGTTGATGGAAAAGGAGAGACAGTGAGAGAGTGTCTGTCTTTCGGAAAGACCGTCTTTCTTTGCTGACTAAAGATTTCAATTCCGATATGTGTCAACAACACTACACTCCCAGGGACTTCCTGTATCTGGTCATGTGACCTAATTGAGTTTGCTGTTCCCTGTTTCTCCCGTGCTGTTGATGGAGGAGTCAAGTGCTGTAAGGGTCAAAATGTCACTCTCTCAGCATGGCCTCAGATCCCCTGCTGAGGCTCCTCCGTCCAAGCACCACACTTATTTTCCACTTTTTTCCTTGTGTGTGTGTGTGTGTGTGTGTGTGTGTGTGTGTGTGTGTGTGTGTGTGTGTGTGTGTGTGTGTGTGTGTGTGTGTGTGTGTGTGTGTGTG
>NC_085862.1:46980179-46987679 GCF_034702125.1 Engraulis encrasicolus | reverse complement strand
TGTGTGTCTGTCCTTCTGTATGCATCACAGTCTGTCTATTGTACCAGTCTGCCCCACTGCATTATGTCTATGCACACATGTTTGTGAGTTTGTGATTAAGTGTGTGGAGAAAAGAAAGCGAGAGAACACAGTGAAGAGAAGCGAAGAGCAGACAGAAAGGCAGAGATAAAGTGGGATGGATGGATAATAGAGAAAAAACAAACAGGGGGGGACAAACCAAACAGGGGCAAACAGGGCCTTGAAAGTGAAAGAGTGGCGAAAGAAAGAGAAAGCAGCAACAAGGGCCTTTATCTGGCATCTTTTGTCTCCACTGTGTAAATCTTGAGCGAAGGCTGGCCTGTCCCCTTACATAAACAGCAGTGTGGAGAGTGTCCTGGGGAAGTGCACTATCTGATTAATCCAGAGAAAAGAGAGAGAGAGAGAGAGAGAGAGAGAGAGAGAGAGAGAGAGAGAGAGAGAGAGAGAGAGAGAGAGAGAGAGAGAGAGAGAGAGAGAGAGAGAGAGAGAGAGGGGGGGGTGGGGGTGGGGGCTGGTGGGCCTGCGGTAGGGCTGTAACGATTCACTCAACTCATGATTCGGTTTGCTTCACGATTTTTAACCTACGGTTCGATACACCCCACGATTTCACATTTGCCAACATTATAAAATTAATGAATAAAAACTGTGAAAGTTTATAGGAGGAATAGGTTTCAAGAGGCTACTATTAATTTTAAAACATTTAAATATAATAATAATGATGATTTGAAGCTTGGAAGCACTATCACTTCATATCTTGTGGTTGTTTTCTGGACAGATGGGTAACATAACTTTGAAAGGGCATACAAGGGCCTCCTTGTATCGCGATGCAGTATGATTACATTTCATTACATTACATTACATTACATTGCACTTAGGTGACGCTTTCATTTATTTAAAGCGACTTATGAGTACAGTTATTATTTTTCAGGGTATTGGTTACAGTCCCTGGAGCAATGTGGGGTTAGGTGCCTTGCTCAAGGGCACTTCAGCCATAGATTGAAAGACCAACTTCATGACTCATGATATCATTTCTCATTTCTCGGTTCGATACAATATCGTTACATTATCATCCCTAGACTGCGGTCTTCCAGGCCTAGGCTTGCCCTGTCCTGTCCTGTCCTCTCCTCTAACCCACTTCATTCCCTGTTTATTTGAGGAGCAGCCCCCCGGAAGGATGCGACTTTTGCAATGCCTTATAGGGACATGTGGGGGAAAAGCTGCAAGTATGTTCAACTGCAGTGTGCAGGGCGGGGGGCAGGTCTGGATCACATCTCCCTCCTCCCCCCTGAGCACATCTTCCTCCTCCCCCCTGAGCACATCGAGTGCCTCCCCCTTGTCAGCGTCAGCGCTAAGCTTCTACATGGGAAGAAAAATAGCTCTGGAAGTCACTGCACCGTGCAGAGCAGAGACGCAGAGTTTTCACAAATAAAATCGTAGATCCACTCTCTCTACTCCACTAATGTATAATGGTTTGGTGAGTGTAGGAAACACGAGCGGGGAGCTTTGAGTGAACCGCGCGATGAACAGCACGCGACCCTGTTTAGTATAATTTATTAATCCCGATGGAAATTAATATAAGCCATTATTATTATTATTAGCTAATATAAGCTACATGTAGTATTTGTTAACGCATGGGTCTAATTTGAATTAATATTAAGTGTCTCTTCTTAGTATCTTAGTTTGAAGACCAGATATTTGGTGCCAGTTTCTAAAATTCGAAAGATGGGTAGGCTACTACAAGAAAACTAAAGTAGGCAGTAAAACGCCTGTGCAGTGGCGAATTAGGCTACTCCATGTGTGATCCGCTCGAAATTAAACATAGGCCTACCCATCATTGAAAAGCATGAGCACATTCTTCAAAGTCCCAAAGCCTGGATGTCGCCACAATCTCTTTAGGATTGGGGACTGGACTCTGAGCAGGCCATTGCAGTAGCCTTTGGTAGGCCTATCCTTCGTGCATCTGCCCCGCTTCCAAACTGACACCCTGACACATTTAGCATTAACCTTTTGTTTTTAACCGTCTAACAGCGCTTAACATTATCATTAAATCAATGGAACCTAAAGCAGTTGCAGAGACCGTTTCAATCTTCTCCTTTACTATGAAAGAGAAAGTAGGCCTAAGGTCAAGGACAAATTATTCTATGTAAATGGAAATAAACACTCATGCAATTGGAACGTGGAAAATGAAAATTAAATATATTTAGTAGGCTAAATATATTTAATTAGCACTCCAAACGACGAGACATGATACAAGCTGTGTGCATAGAATACAGTGTAGCCAACTACGCATTCACTATTATTGATGAATGATTCTATGCCCAGTGTTTAGTAAATGTAGGCCTATTTACTTAACACTCCAAACGACGAGACACGATACAATCTCCCTAGAATAGGGTAACGCATTCGCTATTGATGGATGATTCTATGTCCAGTGTTTAGTAGGTCTAAATATATTTACTTAACACTTCAAACGACGAGACACGATAACAAGCCGTGTGCATAGAATAAGCCTAGGCTACTGCATTCGCCAGATAATTTGGGTCCATTTCTCAAATATGGTGCGCTATTATGATTGACGAATGATTCTATGTCCAGTGTTTAGTAAATATATTTACTTAACCAACGACGAGACATAATACAAACCACTTCACACCGCAATTAGCCTACATAGGCATTATTATTGTCCAAAGCAGCTATAAGAATCATCAATGTATGCTGGTGTGCTACACTTGGGCCTACCGCCATCGAATATCCTATTATGATTGATGAATGATTCTATGTCCAGTGTTTAGTAAATACATTTATTTAGCACTCCAAACGACGAGACACGATACAAGCTGTGTGCATAGAATAGTGTAGGCCTATGCATTCGCCGGAGAAGACATTTGGCGCAAATTCTCAAATAGGTTGACGTCGGGATGGTGTGGGACTGTACAGACTACTATAATAGGAAAAATAGGAGGGGCGAGATCCAAAATGGGAGGGGCGAGATCTCAGAAATCCAGACCTGCCCACTTCTGCAAACTGCAGTTGGATGCTACTCCAAAGGTGGGGTGGGGTTTGGGGGGGGGGGGTAAGCAATGCACTGCACCCACTTATCCTATGAAAAAATCATTTGTCATTCTTGAGGATGTCCAACTGAGTTTAAATGTGATGCTCTGTTGGCCATATGGATTTGTGTTCTCCTTCATGACTGTTGTACTCTACCAGTCGCAGCGTTAGCTCTATTTACCTTATGGGGGCTTCAGTTGAAATGTTCTGTTTCATGTAAGGACAACTCATTACATTTAAAAGGCATACTTATGCAGCTCGACCTACGGTATGTTGAATCAGGGCAGCCCCCACCCCCCCACCCCTCCCCGAAGCAATGTGAGGTCAGCTAAAGCGACAATACAGTGGGAGAGACATAGGAAACCAGTTGGGGGATAGAGACAGGGAAGGATCTGGCCGGAATCAAACCCAGGTAGCTGGCGTAGCAGTCCAGTGCCCTACCATTTGAGCCAGGGCTGGTTCGAAAAGTGTTAAATTTGACTTCTTAAGGGTTGAATGGACAAAGCAAAATTCATTGTGCAACTGTTCAAGAATCAGTCCACAGCTGTCTGATTGGGGATTTGTGCTTAACGTCATGATTTGTGTTCTCAGAGTGTCTGTTTGTTTACTTTATTTCTCTGACTTAACCCTTGATTTTGACTGGGGGCTCTGAGACAGGCCAAGAGGACAGCCCCCAAACTGCATGACCTGAGGGGTCAACTGGCTGCAAAGCCTCCAGTAATCCAGCCTCTCGGTGAGGGGTAAAAATGTTACTCTGAGGGTTTAAGTGACCGCAGCATGCTAGCGGGCCCCACTCCTCTTATGCAGTTGGGGACAATTCGGGGACGTTTGTCTTGGCATGTACTGCAATGTGTTGAGCTTCCCTGCTGCAGAGCCTCAATGGAGCACTGTCTGTACCCAGTGCCACTGACAGCTTTGACCTGGCCCAGGACAAACTCAACTGAAAAGCCCTCCCCACCCAATACATGCAATGGAATGATGACCCCAATTCTGGAAACCCCTTCTTTCCCTTGGCCCGGGACAACCGACCCCTTTGTCCCCTCCTGTTAGTATTCCTGACTGTACTGTATGTGTATGACGCTAAGAGGATGTATGCTGGAAAACACAGGGATCAAAGAGTTAAGATTTTGTCCAGTGCGCCTATTTGGAGGCTCAATATCTGGCAATTGAGGTCGAGTGGAGCATGCTTCTTATGGGGTTATATAGATTTCCTGCGCCAGGAAATGGGCATGTTATGATCGTCTTTAGAGCAGTTTGCTACGGTCTGAACACACAGTATGAATGTTTTCCTGAAACAGCTTACAGTACATTAGTAGATAATCAAGATAATTTTGGTTTGGTGGCATCAAGTTAAGGAACTTTTTGTCAAGTACAGTACAAGTTGAATTTTCAGTCTAAATACCAAAATGACCAGTGCAAATCCAACATAAAGAAAACACAGTTTTTACTTTTAGTATTTTCATATCTGCCTTTCACATCTGCATTCATCTTCAATTTTTATCTATGAAATCCAGCATATAATATTTCATTACACTGTATATTACATACTATAATAGTCTTTGGCTGCATATCCTCTCCTCCGCAGCACATCTTTCTCCACCTCTCCCACAAAGGCCACACTCATTCACTCACTCGTCTCCTGAGGGTGAGGGGAGACAGGAGCGAGTGAGCAGGCAGGAGGAAGCTGTCCATTCCCAGGCTAATACGTACACTCTTTCCCTCCCTTTTTAATCCTCTCTGTCTGCACAGTCTCCTACAACAACACACATACGCTACGCTCCCGATATGTCCAAACGGATGTTAGCTTTACATTTGAATGTAGCCATGTACTGTATAGCGCTGCCGTTGCTCCTACTTCTGCAAGACGTCGATATGTGTGCAGGCTCAGTTACATTACACCACACAATTCTTGAATGTGAACACATCGGAACAGACATACAGATGCACAAAAACACACAGACGTACACAGGACACACATAGACAGGTACACAGACACGCACGCACATACAGACACAGAGACACAGACACAGAGACACAGACGCGCGTGCACACACACACACCTAAGCAGGTATGTTTAGGACCTTCCCCTGCTTCTGATTGGCTGTCCTTTGAAAATGGAATGATAATTCTGCTTTCTGACCAATAGGAGGGAAGTGGTGAGAAGAGGACAAGAGAGGCTAGGAGAAGAGAGGAGAAGAGGGGAGGAGAGGAGTGGAGAGAAACAGGCATCTCTTTGTTCCATCCTCTTTACTCTGTGCACAGATCCGAACCAGAGATGAGGGCCCTTTATGAGAAGCAGAGATGGGATAGATACACACCTCCCTCCCTCCTCCTCACGTCCAGCTCCAAAGAGCCCATATTATACACCAGCCGACCATGTGGTCTTTGGGATATACTGTACAGTTATGCCATGGCTCCTGTGTGAGAGAGAGTGTTCCATGCAGGACACTTACAGAATCGCGGCTGTACATTGTATTACTTTTTTGCAGTGTCCAATTATTGTTTGTGATTGACCATGTCGTCACAACACATAACAACTGCAGAATACAGACAGATACAGTGTATATTTAATACACAGCAAGATGCTGCAGAGTTTCAACAAAAAAGTGAAGTCAATAATTGTAATGTAATATATCATGACATACATACTTCTCATATGTTTTTACACTAACTAACTTAACTAAATCCTGAGAAGAAATTATTCCAGAGAAATGAAAATCCCCTTTCTGATCATGCGCCATTAAGCACTGGATTCTGATCGTGGTTTGACAGCCGTTAGAGGCTATTTGACTAGAATTGGGACTAACTTTGTAGCTAGGCATAAAACATTGAAAGGGATTAGCTGTGAGTGATCCATTAAGACCATTACAGTCTACAGCTCTTTGGTTTAAAGAGTACAGTGTGGTGGTGGTGGTATAGGAAATGTGCAAAACAGAGATTTCTTTCTTCTCGACCCAAGCAGATGACATAATTAAATAAGCCTTGAGTTTTCATTACTCATTGGTGAATACTGTACTGTAGGGCATCCGTTGATCACTTTAATCCTGATGAATGGGCAGGATACAGAGGCAGAAGTGCAGAACACATTACGCCAGCGCCGACTTGAGCCTTCTGATGGCTTCCCCATGCCTCTTCTCTTCTCTTCTCTTCTCTTCTCTTCTCTTCTCTTCTCTTCTCTTCTCTTCTCTTCTCCCTCTTCTCTACCCACACATGAACATGAACGTATGCACAAACGTACACACACATGCAAGCACCCCCCCGCACACATACACGCACGCACACACACAGACATATGCCCAGACAAACACACACAGTCTCCTGACTAATTTAATCAACCCTTCAGGCTTCCTCAGATTCAGACACCAGAGAGATTGCACAACTAGAGAGATTGCACAACTAGGTGTTGAATCGCCACAGATAACACACCGTCTCTCTCTCTCTCTCTCTCTCTCCCTCTCTCTCTCTCTCTCTCTCTCTCTCTCTCTCTCTCTCTCTCTCTCTCTCTCTCTCTTTATCCTCTTTCCCAAAGAGAATATTGTGTGTACTTTTCCTTTGGCAGTCTCTCTGTAGGAAGCAGCCATGTTGATGTCACTGAGAAGTAACAGAGGTGTGTGTGTGTGTGTGGGGGGTGCGTGCTCTATGTGTGTGTGTGTGTGTGTGTGTGTGTGTGTGTGTGTGTGTGTGTGTGTGTGTGTGTGTGTGTGTGTGTGTGTGTGTGTGTGTGTGTGTGTGTGTGTGTGTGTGCACACGTGTGTGTGTGTGTGTGTGTGTGTGTGTGTGTGTGTGTGTGTGTGTGTGTGTGTGTGTGTGTGTGTGTGTGTGTGTGTGTGTGTGTGTGTGTGTGTGTGTGTGTGTGTGTGTGTGTGTGTGTGTGCCTGGTTCCTGAGTGGTAATGGAAGGGTAAATTGCTCTCACTCCTGGTGATTGACAGCGTGTTTTCATATTTTCTACTGTCATGGTAACTCCACTGACCTCAGCCCTAATTACGAGCAAAAGATCCCTTTCAGTTGTTTAAGAGGCACGCCATCTAAGATGTCAGGGCGAGGGCATCATTTGTGACAGTATCTCTCCCTCTGTCTCAGTGTGTGTGTGTGTGTGTGTGTGTGTGTGTGTGTGTGTGTGTGTGTGTGTGTGTGTGTGTGTGTGTGTGTGTGTGTGTGCATGTGTGTTTGTGTTTTGTATGAAAGAATGACTGTGTGAGAGTGTGTTTGTGTGTTTGTGTGTGTGTGTGTGTGTGTGTGTGTGTGTGTGTGTGTGTGTGTGTGTGTGTGTGTGTGTGTGTGTGTGTGTGTGTGTGTGTGTGTGTGTGTGTGTGTGTGTGTGTGTGTGTGTGCGCGTGTGCAACTGAATGGAAAAAAATGAAGTGTGCATGTGAGTACGTCAGTGTGCATGTCTGTATGTGTAAACGTTTATGTGAGTAAGTGACTAAAA
>NC_085862.1:46965179-46977679 GCF_034702125.1 Engraulis encrasicolus | reverse complement strand
CGGCGTGTAGGAATTCCCCACCGCCACACACAGGTGCGCCGTGGCCCAGATGTAGTTGCTGATGATGTCACGCACGCACGCATGCACGCACGCACGCACACACACACACAATGAGGCTCCTTCACTGTTTTTGACTTCCTGCTTCTGATGCCTGCCTGATAGGCCACGAGCCAATCGCCTTCACCGAATGCTGTCGGAGCCGAGCATCACGGGCCAATCCCCAGGTGCAGACATAACAAAATCCCTAATCTTGGAATGGATTTCTAGGATTACGAATACCTCAAGTTACTGTATAAAGGATGATGTACTATATGAATGAGGCGCGCCTCACTGTACACAAAGTCGATTATGTGCTGCAGATTACAATTTGTAGCTTGTGTTAACTTTCAAAACACACTGATATGCTTCACGGCAGCTTTCTGGAACTTTCAGAAAATACATCATTGCGACACTGTGAAGTGATCTGTATGATATGAAGGAAGCATTTCTCCAGAAGGCCAAGGGGACTATGTCGGCGACCCGGGTTCGATTTCGGCCTAGGTCATTTGCCAGTCCTTCTCCGTCTCTCCCCACTCATGTTTCCTGTCCCTCTGTCACTGTCCTATCATAAATAAAGCCCCAAAAAAGAAAATGTCCTCTTACCTTTGTCACTTCCACTGGACGCGTTCCACGTAGCAGGGGCTGCCATCATGTTCACGTCAGACACAACATCAGATCCTAATGAGACAAACACAGAAAAAGAAGAATGTGAGGGAAACGAGGTGAGAAAATTGTATGTGAAAAATACCAACAACAACAACAGCAACGACAAAGTGTGCATGACATCCAACTCACTATCTTGTAACATCTCATATGCTATACAGAGAAGCTCTGTTTGGTTGGCCTGCCCCGTGAAAAATGTCTGTGACACGGCCAAAATGTCTGTGAAACACGATAGGCAATATATGATTTGTGGACTCTTAAACAAGGAGAGGAAAGCCAATTCCTCTAAAATGTGTTTTATGCAGAAGTTCCTGCACAATGCCAACGAGAACTCCTTGTGGAGAAATAGCATGCAAGCTCAGACTTTACAGCTCAGTAAAATCAGCATCGTTGCCACATCTTTAAACCCAAGAGAGGCAGACAGGGCCTTCCTCACCAAGTGCTCGTGTGAGGCTAGGTGCATTGGCCCTCTACTGCAGGGGTACTCAATTCAAAGTCCCAGAGGGCCAGGTTTTCAAAATTCCTCACAATAAAGGGCCGGGCCGACACGAGCACCCCCACCCAAAATGTAATAAATAAAACTATTAAAAAATGATAAGACCTTTGTAAGCACAAAACACAAGCACTCACACCCACAGCAGATATTTAGTTTCCAGTGACAGGATGGGAGAACATTTCTCTCATACAGGGCCTGCATTTTTCTGGAGTACTGTTTGGTGAGGTGCCTGCGTGCCTTGCTCTCATTGCCACCCTTCAGTGTTTTCTTTTAAATGACATACGATTATTTGCTAGTTAGCCCATATTTGCAGACTACATTCATAAAGATTTATATCTTAGTGAGAAAACCAATAAGCCTGAACACAACACTTTTCAAACAAATGTTGCTTATTATGACTTTGTTTATGCAGCTCTCACATGTATAATGAGAATCAGATGCAATAATGGCCGAGGCCCAACAAAGAGGGCACATAGATAGGGGGACATCTCAAGTTTTGATAACAAGAAAATGGCACATTTGCTGCAATGTTCATTAAATGCAACAGCCAATAATAAATCGTCAAGTTGCTCATAACTTTGTTTGTAGTCTTATGAGGGTCTTAGCATTCCAAACGAACTATCTGGGGACTGTTTAAAAGTGTGAAAAGTTCATCAAGCAATTCGTTCTTAAGTAGGCTACCACTAGTTAGCTGCCAGCAGAGCTCAAACACAATTTGCCTTCATTTGTGTTAGCAACTAGCTACAGCTACTGCTAAGCCAATTCGAAGTCCTAACACACTGCAATCAAATGTGGACCATTACTTTCAAAAATGAGGCATAGAGAACTTTGTAAATAACTTATTTACATGCTCTAATACAGTCTTTCCCTTGTGGTCTACCTCACAACTTCTAATGCCACCCTCGTAGGTGCTTCTGTCCGTAGCCTGCAGTGAATGGCAAAGCGGGAGAAACTGCCTCAGGGGGCGGGGCACGGCATGCATCTTTCTAGCGTCTGTGGCGCGATTTCAAAATAAGAGCCGACAGCGCGATCGGACCAAAAAAATATATATATATATATAATCTAATATAATATAATAAATAATATATATACATTTTTTTTACATTTTTCAAAATTATTCGAGGGCCAAAAATAGATGCCACAAATGGCCCGCGGGCCGCAAATTGAGTATGGGGGCTCTACTGTTTAGGCTGGGTTAGACGACTGGTTAGATGACACATTTCTACTGACTACTTTTTAAATTACGTAAACTTAAGAATGCTAACAGTGCCAAAATCAGTGCCACCCCTAGCCCCAACCTGTCAGTAAAGCAATGCCTTTGTTCTTTTATTTTTATGATGAACAAGAACATAAGTAAGAAAAACACGATTAATGGCAGGTCACGCACGCACCTACGCATACAGGCATGCACTCACGCACACACCGTCATATCTTTGTTGGTCCTTCCCACTCACTTCCATTCATATCAACCCTGACACAATAGCTAAATGAATGCTTCCCCTAATCTGAAACTGTTTTTTTACACTATTACTTTACCAGTCACAACAAAACTACCAAGAAAAACACTACAAGATTAGTACCAGTTAGTACCATTAAGAGGACTTTACTACCTTAGTGGGGACATCCACACACATGCACACACGCACGCACGCACGCACGCGCGCACACACACACACACACACACACACACACACACACACACACACACACAGATTCCTTGGCCCACTGCACCGTGCAGGATGGATTAGAGGGCTGTGTGAATCCACCCACAATATCAATAAGCGCTGACAGATTTTGGCTCTTCATTCCAAACGGTTGGACGGGTGATGCTCCCGGAACAACAATGAGACCTTTCTGGCTGTCCCTCAGGGGGGAAGAGAGTTCTACCGTTGCTAGCCTAGCGGTGCACAATAAACAATAGTGTCCGCTCTCGCTAGCTGTCTAGCCTGTCTGTCAATCAGACTTTGAGCTCACGGCGATACATGGAGGTTGTGCTCCTGCTCTACCAAGCCTAGCATGACAGCTTCCTTGGAGGCCACGCACAGGGCCGCTGACAGCTTTGGCTGGGCCCGGGAGAAAAACATCTGAAAGGGCCCCAAACACAATCAATACAATGTTATGAGGATCCAATTCTGGGTAACCTCTCTCCCTGGGCCCGAGACAAGTGACCCCTTTGTCCCCCCTGTCAGCTTCCCTGGCCACGCACACTCATCTCAGTCATCCCATCCCACAGCTGAGGAGGACCAGGCATTTGTGGAATTCTGCTCTTTGATCTGGAGGAGGTCTTGTTTCTTTTTTTCTTTTTCTTTTTTGTGTGACATTTTTCAAGTCTTGTTATACATCTCCGCCAATCTTGTGCAGATAAATGGTAGCGGAGTTATATCCTTTTGTCAGTGTACTGTGTGCACAGTTAACACAGTTTTCGTGGACACACACAAAATGGCAAATTTCATGTATAATGGAAAGCACAATGGTCTTTCTGACAGTTTTGTCATATTGTGATGATTACTGTGAATCAACATTTGCAATCGTCTTGGGCAAAACAAGTGTCTTTACATGCTACTATGAAGACTGAATCTGACATTTGGAAAACAGGACGGCATGCAAAAGCCCAAAACCAGTATTAAATATTCATTCTTGCTGAGGGAAATAATGTTATGTCTTGACTGTTTGTATTATATGACAGATAAATATGTGCTAATGTCCAAAATATCATTGGATGCAGTTAATAGTTAGTGGAATTGGCAAATAAAGTCCACAGACCTATAAGCGCACACGAATCGTAGAATGACTCACATGCATGCGTGTGTGCGTGTGTTGGGTTTGTGTGTGCATGTGTGTGTGTGTGTACGTGTGTTTGTGTGCGTGCGCGCGTGCATGCGTGCGTGCGTGCGTTGAGTGTGCATGCATATATGTGTGTGTATGTGTGTTGGGGTAGAGTGAGAAACAGAGAGCAAGAAAGAGTGGCAGAGAGAAGGAGAAAGAGAGGAGAGAGAGCGAGAAAGAGAGAATGTGTGCTTCCTATCCTCACTCATTCAATTTCCTCCTCTAACTGCCCAACATATCTCCCCTTTCTCTCCACACCTCCCACTAATTCCGCCTCCACTCTCTCCATCCATCCCTCCATCCTCTCCTCTACTTCTCCAGCGCCTCTCTATCCCTCCTTTCGCGCCACACCTCCCTCTAATTCCCCCTCCGCTCTCTCCATCCCTCCATCCTCGCCTCTACCTCTCTCCATCCCTCCTTTCTGCTCCCGTTTGCCTCTGCTTTCCATCTCTTGCTCTACTCTGCGTGCTGTGCAGTAAGCTGAGAGTGGAGGGCTTGCTCGCTCGGTGCTGCATGGTGAGCTAGGGGCGGCCGGTTGGTAATGGATCGCCCAGACTCCCAGCTGCCGGAGTTTTGCAGAGGAGGATAAATTGCCCGAGCGCTGACAGGCCCTGAGACTCTCTGGCACAGGCAGTCAAAGAGGGCGGTGAGGGTAGGGTAAGGGGGTGGGCTGTGGTGGTGGTGGTGGTGATGGTAGGCACACACACATGCACATGCACACACGCACGCACGCACGCACGCGCACACACACACACACACACACACACACACACACACACACACACACACACACACACACACACACACACACACACACACACACACACACACACACACACACACACACACACACACACACACACACAACACACTTGTTATCCTATCCCTCTAGCCATGTCTCCCATCCAAACCACTATTAACACCTCAGGGCCCCGCGGGCCCAGGCCGGAACAGGGCCGATGCAGATGAGTTCAGCTTATGAGGAGCTGGGAGCTGGGAGCAGCCTGGGAGCTCGACTGCACTCACCAACAGCCCCTGAAATATCCGCCTCGACTCGCTTACGCTCACTTACATTGCTGCTGCAAGAGCACACTTGGGAGCCACACACAGTCTCTCTGTCTGCATCTCTCTCTCTCTGTCTCTCTCTCTCATGTTCTCTAATAGTCTGACAGGAACGGAGGCAAGAAAGACATTCACAGGCAAGAAATCACAGAGACTTTCTCATACTTGCGTACACACAAACACACACAGAGACACACAGAGACACATACACCCACACACACGCACACACACACACACACACACACACACACACACACACACACACACACACACACACACACACACACACACACACACACACACACACACACACACACACACACACACACAGAAAATGTCATTATCAGGTCTGTTTATTCACAAGGAGCGTTAAAGTCAAGGAAGGAGGGATTGGGACGTCTCCGGTCTCCCTCCCTCCCTCTCTCTCTTTTGCTAAGTCATTCACTCTCTAATTACCTTGCCACAGGAGCCATTAATTAGAGTTGAGCAGAAGGGTAACGACGTATGCTGCCTTCAAAGACAACATCTTTAGGTAGCGCAGTAGTGCAGACGAGCTCCACAAAGGTTACTGGATATTTCCACTATAAACACACAAGCCTCATGCTCGGGTTCCGTGTTGATACACGGCAGATGAGGCTTGCACTGTGAACAAGCAGCCACACAGTCAAAGTTTGTTTTTGCGCTCTTCAAGAAGCAAAAGAACAGCGTAAGGAGAAAGGACGAAGGAGAAGAGCAAGAGTAAGAGAAAGAGTGAAAGAGAAAGACAGTAGGAATGGGAATGTGTAACTGTGTGTGTGTGTGTGTGTGTGTGTGTGTGTGTGTGTGTGTGTGTGTGTGTGTGTGTGTGTGTGTGTGTGTGTGTGTGTGTGTGTGTGTGTGTGTGTGTGTGTGTGTGTGTGTGTGAGAGAGAGAGAGAGAGAGAGAGAGAGAGAGAGAGAGAGAGAGAGAGAGAGAGAGAGAGAGAGAGAGACGCACACACAAAGAGGGCGGGGGGTTGAAAGGGAGAAAGAGAGTGAGAAAATGTAATAGACAACCTCATCAATAAAATCTCTGACCAAAGCCACGGGTTTGACTTAAAAACGAACAGTGACATTGACAAATGGCAGGCAGTGTGAGTGCAGGCTGGCCGTTAAAGCCCACTGCCCACATCTGAGAGGGTCTGCGGGGTCCAGCATGTGTGCTTGTTTTAGCTTCATCTTCTTTGGCCTAACTGATTACATCTCTGGTATGTCTTTCTTTTTCCCCCCTTCTTGTGTTATTTCGTCGGGGCAACGGACCAGAGTGAGAGACAAACTCTGTGAACTGAAGAAGAGGAACGAAGGAGATGCTCATTGAAGCATTTGTTTTACATGGATGCTTAAAGTTTTTATTCTCAATGCAAAAGAGGAGATCCAAATGTCATCCAATTGCCCCTGAAAAGTACAAATGACTTTCCTTGAGAAACATCTCCTTTAACACAACAAAATCTCAATAAAAAAATATTCTAAATTATAGTTTTTGCAAACCATGTAATTTTCTGTGATATTTCTCCATGTCCCAATAGCATTGTAAATTCTAATTTAATTTCTGTTTTTTATTGTATTTTATTGTATTTATTTATTGTATTTTTATTGTATTTATTATCACAGATGTACTGTACAGAGCTTGGCATTCATAACATTGTGCATTTCCTCCTCATGCTGGTCAGGCTCTCTGATAGTACAAACAAAACCATCTTCCTAATGTCGCTGCGTTTGGATTTGTGCTTAAATCAAGTAGAGAATTGTAGTAGTTGGAGTAACTGCATCAAGATGTACCGAAATAGAGTAGATTTGCTCTGATAATGTCAAGCATGTTTGATTCAGTCATGATAGCTTCAACGATGGAATCACATGGATTGAAATCAGTCCTTTAAACACACATAACAACTTGTGCTGCGCCCGAACACTGCGACAATTGTTGATTACGTTCCATTGTAACAAAGTTGGGCTAAAATGTCAGTAGGTCTGAGACAAGCTTAAGTTGATTGCAAAAAAGCAGAGAATGTGCCCACATTAGTGGCAAACGGTGCTGATCAAAACAAGATAATTTAAAGGAAATAGCCTAATAAATGTCCATGACACTTTCTAATGCTCCCAAATATTTAATGCCATGACTTTTCAGACGCTCAGTCTGAGTTGCACTGGATGAAAGACTGAGCGTCCGAAACATTAAATATTTGGGAGCAACTGGATGGTTGTACTTGATGAAGGACTGAATGTCTGAAACGTGCCATTAAAGATTTGGCAGCATTTAACAGTGTTACGGACATGTATTATTTCCTAATAAAAAGTCGACCAGACCGAATGGAAGAGGTAATTCTGCAGCTTAATTCCACTTTGAAAATGGCATGTAAACACTGAAAGATCAAAGTAAACGCGGCAGAACTATTTAATTCTGAATTATTCGTTCTAAATTAAAAATGTCAAGTAAATATAGCCAGTATATGGTAGTATGAGTGGACTTACAGTAGGCCGGCAAGGACTATGAGCAATGAGGCAAACAAGACAGAGGTCATAAGAAGCTCCTGGCATGGCAGAAAGAGGAGGGGAGTGGAGAAGCCAGCACAGAGAGACCCTGACTACTGTATCTTAAGTGGGTGTTAACGCAAGACTTTGACACATTTAGTCACTAGCGCACGTATGTTAAGTGGGTGTTACTAATACAAGACTTGACACATTTAGTCAGTGGGCCTCTTGGGAACCCATGGTACCTCTCTCTTTCAACGTTAGTGCACACACACACATACGCACACGTACACGCTCACACAGACCCACACACACATACACAGACCCACAAACACACAGACACAGACACAGACACACAGACACACACACACAGAACCCCCCCCACACACACACACACGCACGCACGCACGGACGCACGCACGCACGCACGCACACGCACACACACACACACACACAGATGTAAACACCTGCTACTGTGAGTTAGTACCGTTGCTAAGCGGGTCTAATTTAATAACCAAGTGATAAACGTGTTTATAGGCTGTGTATCAGGTTTCAAATTATGTCTTTAGCCATCCCATGTGGTTGCCAGAATGTGAATGTAAATACTGTTCATGTTTGCGCATGTGAAGATAATTCTGTGTAAACACATGTATTTCTGTACTTGTAGTGTGTGTGTGTAGTGTGTGTGTGTGTGTCTGTGTGTGTTTGTGCAGGAGTGTTTGCGTGCCTGCTTTTTCGTGTGTGTGCGCACACACTTGTGCGTATGAGTTCATGTGTGTGTCTGTGCATGTGTGTGAGTGTGTTTGTGAGAGAGAGAGAGAGAGAGAGAGAGAGAGAGAGAGAGAGAGAGAGAGAGAGAGAAAGAGAGAGAGAGAGTGTGAGTGTGTGTCTGTGTGTGAGTGTGAGTGTGAGTGTGAGTGTGAGTGTGTGTGAGTAAGTATCTGTGGCACGTGTTGCCAACGCTCTGTGGCAGCTGATGCTGGGTTAGGGCAGGCAGGTGTCTAAATGCCTCGGCGGTCCCTGCGGAGGAATAAAACAGAGGGCTGGAGGCTTATTAAACCCGTCCGCTGATGACAGCAAATGTCATTTGGCCGTGTCCTGCTTCCCCGCTCATGTTACCACTGCAGCGGCCAGCAAGAGCTGATCCAAGCACAATCAAGCACCCAGCCCTACCCTACTCGGCCTGACTCTACTCGACTCTAGCCTTCCTCCAGCCTTCACTTGCCCAGAGAGAGAGAGAGAGAGAGAGAGAGAGAGAGAGAGAGAGAGAGAGAGAGAGAGAGAGAGAGAGAGAGAGTTCCACCATCTGGCCTACAAAGTCCCGACGCCTGGCTCAGCAAATGGCGTTGGCGCTGGGTGCCTGGTTCTCACAGCATATCATTAGAGCTGCTCGCTGTCACCATCACTGTCACCGAGGTTGACGGTCACTTGCTGGCCTTGCTGAAGGACCAATGGCTTGTAAACAGCACAGCACAGCACAGCACAGCACAGCACAGCACAGCACAGCACAGCACAGCACAGCACAGCACAGCACAGCACAGCAGAGCAGTCTCTTTTTGGTTTGAAAGAAAAAAAAACAGCCAACATCTACCGTACAACAGTGTTTCCCAACCTTTTTTGTCTCGTGTACCCACTATGGCTGTTTGTCATACCATGAGCACACCCTCACTGCATGATCTACGTACATGTCTTTCTCTATTCCAATATGACTATACTTCAGACATTTGTTATTATTAAATTTTTCCACGTACCCCCTGCAGTGTTTATTTTGTACCCCAAGTGGTACACATACCCCTGGTTGGGAATCACTGAACTACAAAATGTACAGAGCAGATGTTGAATAGTTTGAGCGTATGGATGCGTATGTGGTCAGGCGAAAATGTTTTTGACATAAAAAACTGACCAGACAGGGCACAGGGCAGCGAGGATAAGTAGTGTAAGAAGATGGGTTTTGGTGAATGTGTGTGTGTGTGTGTGTGTGAGAGTGGGTGTGTGTGTGTGTGTGTGTGTGTGTGTGTGTGTGTGTGTGTGTGTGTGTGTGTGTGTGTGTGTGTGTGTGTGTGTGTGTGTGTGTGTGTGTGTGTGTGTGTGTGTGTATGTGTGTGTGTGTGTGTGTGTGTGTGTGTGTGTAGTGGGGAGGCAGTGTTTGGACTCTGCGTTGAGCACATAACTGTGGTTTCCCACGACTCCCACACGCACGCCTCCCCTCTTCTCTCCCCCCCCCCCCCTCTCTCTCTTCAGCATCTCGACCCTCCACAGAGGGTCACCTCTCCTGCCGTTACGGATGCCTGCTCTGTCACAGACCACTGCCTGACCCAAACAGACCCTATCCTGCACCCACCCAGGTAAAGACAACAGTGTGTGTGTGTGTGTGTGTGTGTGTGTGTGTGTGTGTGTGTGTGTGTGTGTGTGTGTGTGTGTGTGTGTGTGTGTGTGTGTGTGTGTGTGTGTGTGTGTGTGTGGTGTGTGTGTGTGTGTGTGTGTATGTGTGTGTGTGTGTGTGTGTGTGTGTGTGTGTGTGTGTGTGTGTGTGTGTGTGTGTGTGTGTGTGTGTGTGTGTGTGTGTGTGCGCGTGCGTGTGTGTGTGTGCGCGTCTGTGTGCGTGCCTAAAATCAATGACAAAGAAAAAGACAACTATGCGAGATATAAAGGAGGAGTGGTTGATGGGGTGAAGATGAGAGGAGGGTCATGTGGAAAGGCATGCAGGCAGGTGAGAGGGACAAGGCTGCTTTTGAATGCTGTGACAATACGGAATCAGATGAAAAGCATTTCCCCCTTTAATTAGAGCATGCTCCGTCACCAGTCATTAGATAATCAAGAAATGCCAGGAAAATAGTGGATGGGGGACAATTGAGACTAGCATTCTGAGGTTTTCCAACAACAGAGACTGTTTTTTATTATTATTGAGACCGAATTTAGTGGTAAAAGTAGGCTAATCAGAGAGCAAGGAGGAGCGGGAAAGACAGACAGGCACCAATAGATGGACAGCGACTGCCACTGACAGTGTATTTTGTTCAAATTCAAAGTATAACTTATTTGTAGGAAATGGATCGCACTCAATTTTTCTTCTTTCTTGTTGACATGACAGACGTTTCGGCTGCACAGAGCCTTCTTCAGTGTCACAGATTCAGTCTATTTCCTGAAGTCTTCTAAAGGAACAACCTCCTTGTCACCTTGTTTCTAATTGCTCATTAGAAATACTGTAGACTGAATCTGTGACACTAAAGAAGGCTCTGAGCAGCCGAAACGTCTGTCATGTCAGTCCCTGCAATGTTAAAATAAAAAGAAAACAACAAGAAAGAAGAAAAAATGAGTGCGATCCATTTCCTACTACTAGATTACTTCAGAGACGCACCAACAAGACGGAAGAGCGCGGTGTGTGGAAGAACAAAGTATAACTTATTGCAATTTTTCTTAACAAGTTTCACAAGACTATCACTATGACATAGCATGTGGTAGCGAGAGAATGGGAATTATATAGAGGGAAAAATACAGACTGACAGCCAACAGAATATGTACACTCTAAATAAACCAGGTCTTTGACATGCAATGACAGGGCGAGCTTCACACTCTTGACATAACATATTCCACTTTTGCATTACAGCATTAGTGTCACCTTGCATGCGCATTGTCGAGCATGTAACAAATACACACATGCCTCTTCTCCCATCTCTTCTCCATGGAGCTGCCAGCTCCTAGTCTCTAGTGACGAGTAGCGTACGAATGAGAGGGTCTGCATTGTGCGACTGACCTACAGCACACACCGCAGTCAGTAAGCAAACACAGACAGGCACCCTGGCCAAATCGCTTTGGGGGTTCTGAAAAAAAGAGATGCGAATTTGAATGTGAATGGCTGTGCACGGTGGCTAATGTGATTGGCCGATTTGCTCATAATGTGCAATTATGACTTGCATGCGGTCAGCGAGATTGATGTATGAGCTCCCTTAAACTGTTATTAGAGCCGATTTCTGCCTACACTCTTCAAGTTCTTGAGGAATTTCATAAATTGAAGGGTGTTCTGCAATAAAAGCGAATTCTCAGAGGGCAAGCAGATATTCACATTATGTATGGGGTGGAGGGGAGGGGGGATTTTTGTAGAATAACTTATCCATAACAGAGCACTACTCTCCCACACGCAAACCCACATACAGTAAACACACACACACACACACACACACACACACACACACACACACACACACACACACACACACACACACACACACACACACACACACACACACACACACACACACACACACACACACTTTAAAATCCACCTCATTCATCTCCCCAATTCCCCGTCTCCCTGTCCAGAACGAGTTGCATTCTCTGGACATAACACTGGACTGGGAGACCGTCCAGCGTGTGGAACATAACGACGACTAAACACAAAACTGGAAAAACCTCTCGTAAAAAGAGACAAACAGAAAATGAATGAGAAAGCAAACGACAACCCCAGCCCCCCCTTCTCTATTTCTCTCCCTCTCCCTCTCTCTCTCTCTCTCTCTCTCTCTCTCTCTTTCTCTTTCTCTCTCTGCGGATTATGGTCTGTACAGTATGTCAGACCTCAGCCAGACATTTGCCTGCCTTAATGAATTATTAGTGCAATTACTGTGGGCAACTGCTTCGGCAGTGGAAAATGTGATTCTGGCGCACCAATGCTGGAGTACGTCCTGCTCGGAGGATAAAGACGTCGTCCGTGAGAAAAGGGGGAAGAGAGAGAGAAAGAGTGAGAGAGAGAGAGAGAGAGAGAGAGAGAGAGAGCGAGCGAGAGAAAAGAGAGAAGGAGCAAGAGAGTAGGGGAAGAGAGGAGGAGGAAGAAGAGGAAGAGGAAGAGAGGAGGAGGGAAATAAACGAGTGTGGGTCTGATGAAGCTGCTGATCATAAACTGCTGTGTTATGTGGTCGGCCCAGGTCCCAGACTTT
>NC_085862.1:46930179-46945179 GCF_034702125.1 Engraulis encrasicolus | reverse complement strand
AGAGAACTGCCTCTCATCAGCAAGGTTTGTGGGATGTCTGGAGTGCATAGCTTTCTTGACTTCATGCCATGTAATCTAAATTGTTTTTGTCAGGGCTTTGACTGGGCTATTCCAGTATGTGTATTTCATTATTATGAAGACATTCTAAAGTCTATTTGCTTCTAAAGTATGGGTTGATGTCACATTTCAGGACCCATACTCTTGTGTTCTTCAACTGTGTGACAGACTTCCTCACTTTTTTCTGTAAAATATCACAATAAACTTGAGTTCATTGTTCCACTGATAATAGCAAACTGTCAAGGGCCTGAGGCAGCAAGGTAGCCGCATATAATGATGCTCCCGCCACCATACTCAGAAGAGGAGATGTAACCAAGAATAGCTAAAAATTGGATTCATTCTGCCAATCTAAAATTAATGGGGTTTCTGTCCAAAAAAATATTGCTGCACCTTTGAGGTTTGCGAAAAAGCATTTATATGCTTCATAGAATTACTGCAAAATATTCTGTAGACCAACGTTGAAACCAAAGTTGAATTGTTCAGGGGAACACACAATGTCATATTTGGAGGAGAACTGGAGAACCACACCATCACCAAAACATCATCTCCACCTTCGAGTATGGTGGCGGGAACCTCATTATATGCGGCTACCTTGCTGCCTCAGGCCCTTTTCAGTTTGCTATTATCAGTGGAACAATGAACTCAGAAGTTTATCGAGATATTTTACAGAAAAAAGTGAGGAAGCCTGTCACACAGTTGAAGAACACAAGAGGATGGGTGCTGAAATGTGACAACAACCCATACTTTAGAAGCAAATCGACTTTAGAATGGCTTCATAATAATGAAATACACATTCTGGAATAGCCCAGTCAAAGCCCTGACAAAAAACAATTGAGATTATATGGCATGAAGTCAAGAAAGCTATGCACTCCAGACATCCCACACGAGAGGCAGTTTTCTAAAGAAGAGGGAGACCAGATACATCCAGATTGTTTTGTTAATCTGATCTGCAACTACAGGAAACATCTGGTTGAGGTTATTGCGACTAACTTAGGGTTAAAACCTATTGAATGCAAGGGTGTACTTACTTATGCCTTGCTGTCCTGTGAATGTTTACATCTTATGGCCAATGAAAATATGAAAACTTGTAAATGTTTGGGTTGAATTAGTTAAAGAAGACTCTGGTTGTTCCTTCTTGTGATTTCCGGGAAGATCAGACCATGTTTTATGACCAATTTTGACAGAAAGATAAGAAATTTCAAAGGGTGTACAAACTTTTTCCTGGGACTGTATGTGTGTTGTGGTTCGTCTGCTACAACACAAGTCTGCATCTGGCCGTATACAGCGAGGGAACCTCCTCCTCCCACGGACACAACACCACTGGCAATACTTAGGTAGTCGATCTGTGTGTGTGTGTGTGTGAGTGAGTGAGTGTGTGTGTGTGTGTGTGTGTGTGTGTGTGTGTGTGTGTGTGTGTGTGTGTGTGTGTGTGTGTGTGTGTGTGTGTGTGTGTTTGAGAGTGAGAGAGAGAAAGAGAGAGAGAGCGAGAGAGAGAGAGAGCGAGAGAGAGAGAGAGAGAGAGAGAGAGAGAGAGAGAGAGAGAGAGAGAGAGAGAGAGAGAGAGAGAGAGAGAAAGAGCCAAAAGAAATGTTCCTGTTTCCTCTCAGCTGTGAACCATGTACGCTGACACACACAGAAGGGAGCGCACACAGAGGAGAGCCGAACACAAGTGTGTACTGATAATTGCACCATGACTTGGTGTCATGGTGCTAATCAAAGGCTGCGGGAGGACAGGATAAAGGTGGAGACAGAGAGAGAGAGAGAGAGAGAGAGAGGGAGAGAGAGAGAGAGAGAGGGAGAGAGAGAGAGAGAGAGAGAGAGTCGAGGCACAAAGGAGCTAAGTGGAGAGAGAAAAGTGAAAGCGAGTGAACAGCTGTATGTACAGTTCATGATGGAAGGAGAAGAAAGTCAGAAGAAAAAACATGAGAAGAGAGTGAGATTATGAAACACACAAAAAAGATAATTATGGGGAGAGGGTTAGATACATATTGAGAGAGAGAGAGAGAGAGAGAGAGAGAGAGAGAGAGACAGAGACAGAGACAGAGACGGAGAGAGAGAGAGAGAGAGAGAGAGAGAGAGAGAGAGAGAGAGAGAGAGAGGCAGAGACAGAGACAGAGACGGAGAGAGAGAAAGCAGGGAGAGGGAGAAAGAGAATGAGACTGACAAAACGAGAGAGAGAGAGAGAGAGAGAGAGAGAGAGAGAGAGAGAGAGAGAGAGAGAGAGAGAGAGAGAGAGAGAGAGAGAGAGAGAGAGAGAGAGAGAGAGAGAGAGAGACTACCATCACTCCATCTCCTGGGTGCCATTGATCAGGGGATCTGAGGAGAGAAGAGGGGCCTGCTGTAAAGCCGTGGGAGTCCCAGGCAGCGTGAAGCCAGCGAAACAAAGACCTCGCTTTCTGCTCTGATCCCATCTTTTAATCAGCCACACATGACACAGAGAGAGAGAGAGAGAGAGAGAGAGAGAGAGAGAGAGAGAGAGAGAGAGAGAGAGAGAGCGAGAGATCGAGCGCATGTGTGTTTGTTTGTGTTTACATGTTTGAGCAAGAGAGCTGGATAGAGAGAGAAAGAGATTGAATCACTGTTTGTGTGTGTGTGTGTGTGCGCGCGCGCGCGAGCGTGTGTGTGTGCGCGCGAGCATGTGTGTGTGTGTGTGTGTGTGCGCGCGAGCATGTGTGTGTGTGTGCGTGCGCCTTTGTGTGCGTGATGGGGGTGGCTTAGTTCATATTATCAAACATTATTATATGGTGTGACGTCATCGGTCGAATGCTCCATTAATTTCAACGGGGCTCCCCAACGTTCGCACGTCTGTCATTTTTCGATAACGGACGGGTTGGTCTATAACAGACCGCTGTCAATGGCAACAAGACTCACTGCTAAAGCGACTTTTCAACAAGACTCTAATCAGCTGCTGTGATAGACAACACCTGTTGTCCTGGCTACCTAGCTGTTGCCTAGTGCCACAACGGCACTGTTTTGTTTTGCGCAGCAACAATCTTTTAACATTAAAAACTATAATAGACTTAACATTAAATAGGCCTAAAGAAATGTCCCCGCCATGTGTGAATCATTTAAGTATATCCATATAATAAGCGGGTTAACTTTCGGCGAGTCGGTCGCTTTGTGGAATAGTAGCACTTCAGAGAGAACAAGACCCCTCCGCTCCGCGTCGGGGTCTAAAGATTCTCTCTGTCGTGCTGCTATTCCACGGTAGCGACCTTCTCGCCGAACGTTAACCCTTACTTAAAGCCAGGAGTGGGGCTGAACATGTGCCTTTGGGCCTCAAACACTTTCAGCGTCTCAGAGGACGTCTTGTGAAAAGTGACACAAAAGACAACAGGGTGCTCAAACGCTTCCATCCTTGACTGTGACACTATGGAACACACAGCATGTTCAAGCGTGGCCAAACAATCCTGCTTGTGTGTGTGTGTGTGTGTGTGTGTGTGTGTGTGTGTGTGTGTGTGTGTGTGTGTGTGTGTGTGTGTGTGTGTGTGTGTGTGTGTGTGTGTGTGTGTGTGTGTGTGTGTGTGTGTGTGCGTGTCTGTGTGCGTGTCTGTGTGTGTGTGTGTGTGTGTTTATGGAACACAGTATTCAAGCGTGGCCTGACAATCTTGCTTGTATGTGTGTGTGTGTGTGCGTGCGTATGCACATGTGCATGTGTGTGTTTGCGTGCATACGCATATATGCGTGCGCATAGACATGTGTGTGTGTGTGTGTGTTTGATTGTGTGTAGTTTGGGACACAGTGCGTGTGTGAGGGTGGCCCCATGACTCTGTTCCAGCTCCCAGATGTGTATGGAGCCTTCATCATCCTCCCCTTGTCTCCCCTTGTGATGCACAGGCCTCTTCCTCTCCCTCTGTGTCGCCTGATATTAGTGTGAGTGCCTAAGATAATGACTACATAATAACAGCCATTCCTTTCCATACGCACACAGTCGGATTCTTTCTCTCTCTCACACACACGCACGCATGCACACTCGCACACACACACACACACACACACACAGTCAGAATCTCTGGCTGCAGCCGTTGGATGTTAACGTAATTACACTCTCATAGGACATTACACTACAAAACAAGACAAGACAAAAAAGAGAAAAGATCAATGCTTTTTAAAGCAATCTTTTTTATCTTTCCTTTATTGAAAACAGCGACTGCTGTTGCTGAGCACATTTTTTGCTATTTTTTTTCTAAGAGCCAGTGTTAGGCAAGGGAGCGATGAACAAAGACGAGAGTTATTAAAAGCTACACACTGAAGAGAGTAGGAAGACGTGCCAAACCATCATACCAGGTGGCCAAACTTGAGAATCCTTCATACTGTATACAGTATGTGTGAGTCAATTATACTCTATGTTTGTAAGTGTGTGCGTGTGTGCATGTGTGTGTGCGCCTGCGCGCATGTGTTTGTGGGTGTGTGTGTATGTGCGTGCATGTGTGTGTGTACGGGGCTGTGTGTGCATGTGCGCCTGTACAAGAGTGTAAGTGTATCAGTGTGTGTGTGTGCATATACTGTAGTGTATGTGTGTTGGAAGCGGTGTGCTTTAGGGTCTTCACAGGAAAGAGGAAACAGCACGTACCCGGCAGTTGCATGATGCATTATAAGAGGAGTGGAACACTATATCTACAGTCTTGGCTCTGAAGTAGCAGTGTGTGTGTGTGTGTGTGTGTGTGTGTGTGTGTGTGTGTGTGTGTGTGTGTGTGTGTGTGTGTGTGTGTGTGTGTGTGTGTGTGTGTGTGTGTGTGTGTGTGTGTGTGTGTGTGTGTGTGTGAGAGAGAGAGAGAGAGAGAGTGTGTGTGTGTGTGTGTGTGTGTGTGTACTGTATGTGGGTGTACACTCATGAAAAGGGAAGCCGACAAGAGGTGTGTGGGGGGGGGGGTCGTCCCGGGGCCAGAGATGGGTCCAAAATTGGGTCCTCATTACATTGAATGTATTGGGTGGGGGCGCACTTTCAGAGGACTTTGTCCTGGGCCCGGTAAAAAATCGTCCGCGGCCCTGCTCATGTGTACGAGTATACTATATCTGTTGATGTGTGTGATTGTGCAGCTGGCTTGAGCCAAGACTTGGCCGCTGATCGCACCAATCGCTCTCTCTCTCTCTTTTCCTCTCCGCAGAGGCTGTGGATTAAAGCTGATAGCAATCCACACAACTATTTTTTAGAATCTTATCGACCATAAATCCTCACACATGCAAATCCACCCCCTCCCCGGGCGCACACGTGGTGCACACACACACACACACTCTTATACTCCACATACACACACACACACACACACACACACACACACACACACACACACACACACACACACACACACACACACACACACACACGTGCACGTGCAAGTACACACACACACACACACACACACACACACACACACACACACACACACACACACACACACACACACACACACACACACACACACACTCTTATACTCCACACACACACACACACACACACACACACACACACACACACACACACACACACACACACACACACACACACACACACACACACACACACACACACACACACACACACACACACACACACACACACACACACACACACACACACACACACACACACACACACACACACACCCCAACAGGCCTGATGTTGGCAGTCTGCAGCTCATATATTTTGGCCTGATCCTCCAGAGTGGTTTAGTTCCTCCACTGCTGAGCTGCTCTGTGCCGTCCTGAGGTAGCAGACGGAGGGAGGGCCCTTCCCTTTCACCAGAGGCTGAGCTCATGACTGGGGGATTGGACTGGTTCTTGTAGCAGTTCAGCTTTCTATATATCAGGAACTCTTTTTTCAATACGCTACATGTCACATACATGCACGATTTCCAAAAAACTTCATGTACATGCACATTTTCAAACATTATGTCAATATAATTAAAATCAGTGTTTTAATGTTTGAATCTCTTGTGGAAATATTAGATGGCGTTAACCCAGATCTACTTTTTAATTTTTTTTTAAGTCAGATTTAAAAAACATGTACATGAAAACTGCATTGAAAAGGCTTTCCTAACATTTTGGAAAAGAGCTTTTCCCATCTGGTTAGGGAGATCTCATCATGCAACTGGAAAGGTGGCAGGTTCAAATTCTGTACCAGTGCAGGAAGAGAGTGGGTGGTCTGTCTCTCCACCAACACCCACATCCTTGGTTGAAGAGCCTTCGAGCGAGCCACCATACCCCACATTGCTCCAGGGACTGTAACTAATATCCTGTACCAAAACAACTGTGAGCCGCTTAGGGATAAAAAAAACCATTGGCAAAATATAATGGAATGCAATGTTAACTAACAGCAATGTGCTTTACAGGCTGCAATGCAGAGGCACATGGCTTGCAGTCATTCACTAAATTACAGTGCTGAAATACACAGTGCAGCTGCCACCATAGTGCAGTTACAATTGATGAATTATTGTAGGAACGTATACAATATGTATACCTGTATGCCTCATGTCCATTTATAGTTGATGTGTGTACTGTGTATATGTCATGTGACATGTCTATGTGTGTGGCTGTGTTGTTGTTGTTGTGTGTGTGGGGGGGTGTTTCAGTTTAAAAATCGCACATCTGTTGACTGTTGCAACGCAATTTCAATCTTCTGTAATGATTGTTACATAGCCTAGTTAATGGGCAATATACTGTGCACTTTCGATCAAAAGCATGGTCACTGGTCATCTCTTAGCATGTGTAGTATGTTAATGAGTGCATGTGAGCATCAAAAAACAATATTATGTTTATGATGTCATAAAGGGCATCAGTGTTGCATTAAAGAGCGCGTGGGATGTTTCCTGTTTTGCTGAGATTGTGTTGTTTTCTCCTCTTTCATCTCTCCTGTCCCCTGAGAGAGGACTGTGAGACTCCCAGCACATGTAATATTCTCTCTCTCTCTCTCTGTCGCTCTCTCTCTCTCTCTCTCTCTCCACATTTCTCCTTTGATTCTGCCCTCTGATTGTGATTAACTAGCCACTCCTCTCATTGTTTCACAATGACCCTCTCCATTCCACACTGTTTTCATCTCTGTCTATCTCTCCCCCTCCACCCCCCGCCCCCCCTCTCTCTGTCACACACACACCCACACACACACATTTTCTATCACTTTCCTTCTGTAGGACGATAGGGTACAGACCACCCTCTAGCGATTATAAATGCATGGTGTGTCTGTGTTTATGCCTGTGTGTGTGCGTGTGTGCCTGCATATGTGCATGTGTGTGTGGGACTGTGTGTGCATGTACATGTGTGTGCATGTGTGCTTGTATGTGTGTGACTGTGTAGTGTTCATGCAATATGCGTCCCAGCCCAGCCCCTATTTGCAGAGCACCCTGGGACCAGCACTGTTGCCGTGCGCTGCACTACACACTCTCGCACCATTAAAGCTCATCAAGACGCCGGCTTTTTAGGAGAGCAGAGGGCAATTACAACCCCACGCTACACTGACACAGGCCTCCCAGCTGACGGGAGGCCAACAACATCTGAGCGCCACGTTTTCCCAGAGACGCTCGACTCACGACTCGACTCGACTGGGTTGCACTCCACTGTACTGTACTGTGCGACGCAAGCAGGCTCAGAGAAAAGCCAAATTAATTACCCCGTTCCTAATTTAATTTAGCACGGCTCGGTGCGAGGGTTTATTTTAGTGCTTTCATCGATGGGACAGGGTTAGGAGTTTTTTGCAAGGAGAGCAAAATAACTTTCAGTAGAGAGAGGAGGCGAGGGGAAAAAAACTTCACATTTTTTGAAAAGGCTGCTTGATTTTCAGTGCACTTGAGAAGTTGAAAAATGGGCACGAGATAGATTAATGAATGGAATATTTACACTCCATTGGACAAATGAGAGGATTGGGCAAATCCATCCAAATTCCAAATTCTCTTCTGCACACACACACAGACACACAGACACACAGACACAGACACAGACACAGACACAGACACAGACACACACACACACACACACACACACACACACACACACACACACACACACACACACACACACACACACACACACACACACACACACACACACACACACAAACATATGGCAAGCCAGAAGACATTCCTCCGTCCAGTTGAACATTTCTTTGGAGCCGGGGTTGAAGTCTACCAAATATTCCCACATCGATGTTTCCTTCGTGCCAAAACCACAAGAAATGGAGCTCTCACTGGGCGAGAGACAGAACGAATGAGAGGATGAGTGAGAGGCTAAAAGAGGCAGATGAAATGAAACATGAGGATGTGTATAAGAGTGATTCTCTAATTCGCCTACACTTTTAAGTCCGTGGATTTTATTTGGCAATTCCACTAACTATTAACTGCATCCAATGATGTTTTGGACATTACAAAACATTTATCTTTCATACAATACAGAAAGTGTAGACATAGCATTATTTCCCTCAGCAAGAATGAATATTTAATACTGGTTTTGGGCGTTTTCATGCCGTCCTGTTTTCCAAATGTCAGATTCAGTCTTCATATTAGCATGTAAAGAAACTTGTTTTGCCCAAGACGATTGCAAATGTTGATTCACAGTAATCATCACAATATGACAAAACTGTCAGAAAGACCACTGTCCTTTCCATTATACATGAAATTTGCCATTTTGTGTGTGTCCACAAAAACTGTGTTAACCGTGTCACGGTCTGAAACCTCCTCCATAAATCAGTAATGGTTTGGTCTTAGGCCATACGAATAACATCACGTGATGTCATAACCTCTTTGGCAGGATACGGGAAGACTTTTTGGTAAATTTTGAGCTCCATCCTTCCATAATTTAATCCATTCTTTTTCATGTTCTCTTAGCGGGAAAATTGCCTGTCAACGGTGTTATCAACATATTCATAAGAATCTGAATTAGAAATCACATGTAGAAAAACACAGATAAAGCATACAGATACATTAATTGATTAAGGTGTTGTGGTGGAACTTCTGAGGTCCTCAGTTAGCACAACACCATAAAAATGGCTGAAATGTCAACGGTGTTACCGTCAATGGTGTTACAATTAAGTATGACAGTCAGGGTTGCCAGATGAGGCTGATGATTTCCAGCCCAAAAAATGATCAAAATCCGCCCTAAAAACCCGCCCAATTCTATTGATTTATATGGCAATGGGAAGGTTTTTCTGATAGATGCCATTTTTACCCCCACACGGCCATCCTAAGTAGCCCAATTGGGCGGGAACCAGCCCAATCTGGCAACACTGATGACAGTTGAGGAGGAGTATGTTTTTGCCAATTTATATCCATATTGACAGACAAACAAACAAAATAATTTGTGTTCTAGGGAGATGGGTTTGTCTGCTCTGTTTTTTTCTCCTAAACAAGTGCCGACTTGTTCCCCTGCACTGTTGACCGTAACACAGTTGAGTTACACCGTTGACTGTTTTGAAAGTGTTTTTGCGCTATTGATCCCTTATGTGTTGGAAAAATCCTATGAACATACACTAGGGATTATCTCTGGAGAAGGAAGTCTTGTGTAAGGAGGGTGACTATATTCAAATCAGACGTTACAGGGATTTATGATGCAAAATGAGTCTGTCTGTATCACAGTGACTCATAAAATCCTACTTATGAAGCTCAACAATCACATTTTCTATATCAGTTGCACAGATTAATGACAACATTACTGCTAAGGGACATAAGCACTTTCAAACATATATTGTTTCAACTCTGTAGTATTTTTATATATGTTTGAAATGACATAGTATTTGTCCATAACACTGTTGACAAAATAATTAAGCAAATGTTTGCTTTCATTAGAGTATTTATCAAATGATTTAAGATTAAGCTTGGCAATTTGTTTGTTTGGAAACTTAAATATATACACTATGTTAACATCTAGGTCATTTAGTTGAGAAAAAATACTGATAATTGACATTTTGCTTTTGCCAAAAGCGTAGGGAAATCGTAGAATCACTCATAAGAGAGAGAGAGAGAAAGGGGGGGGAGGGGTAGCTGGCGGGAAGGAAGGAAAGAAAAAGAGAGAGGTAGGAAGGGGACATGGATGAGGTTCCCTTGGGCTGACACAGTTGAAAGAGATGCTATGTGTGAATGCAATGCGTGTCAGGGTTTGCGTGTGTGTGTGTGTGTGTGTGTGTGTGTGTGTGTGTGTGTGTGTGTGTGTGTGTGTGTGTGTGTGTGTGTGTGTGTGTGTGTGTGTGTGTGTGTGTGTGTGTGTGTGTGTGTGTGTGTGTGAATGTGTGTGTGTGTGTGTCTTATGTCTGTGGTTATACTGTAATTATTTGCATATGTGCATTAAGGTAAGTCTAACAATGAATTGAAGTGTTCTCTCTGACACTGTATGTGTGAGAGTAAGTGGGAAGGTGTTTGTGTGCACACACTATATACACTATATGGCTGTCTAGGTGTGAGTGCATTTGAGATTATGTGTGTGTGTGTGTGTGTTTGTGTGTGTGTGTGTGTGTGTGTGCGTGCGTGCGTGCGTCTAGGTGCATGAGCAGACGTGTATAAGCCTGAATGTAGTATGTGTGTGCTTGTACTGTATATGTGTGTGTGAATGGTCACAGAGAGGTGTGCATGAGCGTATAGCATATCACACACACTTGTACGTTTCCTGTAGGGCTGCACATATGGCGGCGTGTGCGTTTGCATTAGGCCCTGCAGCTGCGTCCCGCTGCTATAGGCCTTAATCATAACTGGCACAATGGAGTTACAACATCCTGCCCTCTTTTTCTCTTTCCACATCTCCCTGTCTCTGTCTGTCTGTCTGTCTGTCTCTATCTCTCTCTTTCTGTGTGAGTGGTGTGTGTGTGTGTGTGTGTGTGTGTGTGTGTGTGTGTGTGTGTGTGTGTGTGTGTGTGTGTGTGTGTGTGTGTGTGTGTGTGTGTGTGTGTGTGTGTGTGTGTGTGTGTGTGTGTGTGTGTGTGTGGTAGCCCCACTCTGTTCGCCCTCTGGCCCTCTACAGTCCAGCCAGTTCCCCTTGGCACCACCTCCACCTCCAGCACAGCCTCTACCATCTCCACTCTCCCACTCCTGCCTCCTCCAATGGCCCAGGAAGGCATCAGCGGCTGGGGGCCAGCAGGCCGGTAGGAAGGAGGTGGATGGGAAAGCTGAGCTGGGGTGGTGTGTAGCAGTGTGTTCTAGGAAGGCAGGCAGGCGGGCTGGTGGGCTGGAGGGCTGGCGGGTTGCGGCCTAGCTGCTGAAAAACCCTTTCAGACACACGCACGGCTCTCCCGGTCTCACTTCTGCTCTCCTCTTGCTCTCCTCTCACGGCCCTCTGACAGCAGGCGCGGGGGAGAGGCTGAACGGTCACGGGGAAACAACAGACTCAAGTGTAGGGAAGGGTGGGAGCGGAGGTGGGGGCAGTCTGCAGTGTTCAACACCAGCCGTCAAGGCCAACCATCTCCAGTTCAAACCGCAAAAAAGCCCCGACTCAAGCGGGTGGTGAGAGGCAGAAGAATGTGATTCGATATTACAAGACGTTTCAACTTTGCACAGCTTTGGCTGCGCTTTAAAATGTATTAAAACAAGAAACGATTTAAACAAGAAAATGTCCCCTGGCGGCCTCGGCTGCGGCATCAAAGGCGGGGGCTTGAGTCAGAGGGACACTGGCATGTGGAATAACACGGGCCCCCTCTCAGGGCCGCTGACAACTTTGGCTAGGCACAGGACAAAGTCGGCTGAAAGGGCCCCCCAGCCCAATACATACAATGCAATGAGGACCAAGTTGTGGGCCCCCTCTCTCTCCCTGGGCCCGGGACAACTATCCCCTTTGTCCCCACCCCTGTCGGCACCCCTGTCCCTTCTGTACTCGGCCAGCCAAGTCCCTATGAATCAAACGTGCCCAGTAAATGTGTCACTGTGTCAGTAAATGGGGACCAAAGGGAGAGAGCCAGGCAGGACACAAGGCCTGGGATAGACATTCAGCTGGACTCACAGTAGAGGGACAGAACAAAGGTGGTAGATATGTGAGTATCAGCAGCAAAAATCATTTTTGAGCTGCATCCAGTCATTAATGTACAATTCACAGATCTACCGGACAGATCTCACATGGCGGGTGATGGCAGGGTTTGGCGGAGACCAATCACTCTTTATGTATAAAGAGGGAGTTGATTTCCCCTCAGCATTGTGAGATCATGGTTCCTGGAAGTGGTTCGTGATGATGAAGCTTGGCACTTCCATTTACCATCATTGGACAAAGCAATGACTGGAAAAGCCCTGGTGAGGGAACATACGGTAAAAGGGCATCCCAGGATTCCAGTAGAAGTAAGACGTCCAGTGTCGGCCCTGCCGTGGCCTGGGTAGGGCACTGGGTTACTACGCCGGTGACCCGGGTTTGATTCCGGCCCGGGTCATTTTTGCCGGTCCTCACCCATGTACAGTGGTGCTCATATGTTTACATACCCCAGCAGAATATACGCTTTCTCTGCGATTTCTCACCAAATATGAAGGATTACACAAAACCTTTTTTTTGACTCGTTGCTAGTGACTGGCTTAAGATATTTATTAGCAATTTTTTGTGTTTACTTTTTCAAAAGCATGATCACAACCCAAACTACCCAAATGACCCTGTTCAAAAGTTTACATACCCTATTTTCTGATGCTGAATATGGCCCTGTTTAACATCAGGGATTGCTCTAAATTGTTTGTGGTAGTTGTGGATAAGGCTCTTAATGTTCTCAGATGACAAAACAGCACATTCTTCCTGGCAGAATGGTTATTTCCTATAATATCTTTGGGTGTCTTGCTGGAACCTCACATTTGAGGTTTCCCCTGAGTGGCTCAATGATGTTGAGATCAGGAGAGTGAGATGGTCGCTCAAAAACCTTCATTTTATTCTATCTGAAGCTAATGACGGGTTGATTTGGCTTTCTGTGTCGAAATATTGTCATGTTGGCACTGTTGGAATTTCAAGTCAGAAATGCAATATGAGGGGGTTTGGTTGGAATCAAGCCATTGGGCAAGGGAATCATTGCATTGCAATGATCATTGCCAGGGAAATTGTTCAGGAGGCATAGGACAACCAAAAAATAACTTTAGGTGAAATATAGGACAACATGAAAAAATGTTTTAAACTTGCGGAAAGATGGGCTGTTGGGGGTTGCCAGGAGAAAGCCATTACTACAAAAATGCAAACATGTTATTTTGCATATGATACACCAAATAGCATAGTGAGAAGCATCAGAATGCCTGTGACAAAGTCATTTGGATAAATTAGATCAATATGGAACTTTTTTCAGCCACTATTAACAGTACCATTTGGAGAACAGTCAACGGAGCCTATGATGAAAGTTACACCATGCCCTTCTGTGAAACATGGTCATGGACCACTGATGTCATGGGGACATCTGAGTTACAAATGCACTATTACTTTTGGTCCATACTCGCAGAATGATGAATACATTGCCCTGTGGAAAATACTGGAGGAAACTTGACACTCATCAGCCTTGAAACTGCACATGGTCCATTGTTTGGACATGCCAACATGACAATATTTCAACACAGAAAGCCAAATCAACCCGTCATTAGCTTCAGAAAGAATAAAATGATGATTTCGAGTGACCGGCTTACTCTCCTGATCTCAACATCATTGAGCCATTCAGGGGAAACCTCAAATGTGAGGTTCCAGCAAGACACGCAATAATTTTATAGGAAACAACCATTCTGCCAGGAAGAATGTGCTGTTTTGTCATCCCATCCAAGCCAGTCACTAGCAATGAGTGAAAAAAAGGTTTTGTGTAATCCTTCATACTTTGTGAGAAATTGCCAAGAAAGTGTATATTCTGCTGGAGTATGTAAACATATGAGCACCACTGTATCTCCCCCACTTGCTTCCTGTCACCATCTCCAACTGCCCCATCAAATAAAGGCAAAAAAGCCCTAAAAAATATTTGTAAAAAAGAATTACTGTAAGTCCAGTGTCACATAGCCTACAGTAGATGTCACAGGCAGTTCACTGAGGCAGATGATTCCCATATGCACAAGCTTTCAAACAGGTGGATGAGCTGATGAGTGAATTTGCATACAGTACGTTAAAGTGGTAGTTCGCTATTTAAGACATTAAGCCTTGTTTGTGTGACTTCTGGGGTGAAGTAGTTCTCATCACAATTTTGACATTTGGTGCAGAACGGAGCATTTGGGTATTCAAGACTGCAGCCCCCCCACCTTTACATTGACTCCAATGAAGCACTCAAGCAATCGATCATAAAATGGCATTAAACTTTCGTTTGCAGAGACATGAAACTCACCGAGTGGTCAGAGGTGGGCAGCGATACGTTGGCTCGAAAATCACCGCGAAATACGCTTCCAGAGAAGATATATTCATTATTGTCCGTCTTCATTGATTGTATTGGTTTGACTAGTATTACTCCGCGCGACCGGAAATGGGGGTGCGTTTGTTTACGTTACTATCTATGGTTTGAATGCAAGCTGTAGTTTTTGTAGCCAGTCCCGCTCAAAGATAGCCATTCTACCTCGCTCCTTGATGTCTACATAAACAACACACTATCGCTACCTACTGGCTGGATGTCTACTGCTATTCAACGGCGTCTGGGGAAAATAGGTCCGCCAAATGCTAAACAACAGTTAGAAGGCATATTTCGCTGCAATTTTCGGGTCAATTTATCGCTGTCTACCACTGACCACACGGTGAGTTCCATGTCTTCTCAAACAAAAGTTTAATGCCATTTTATAATCGATTGCTTGAGTGCTCTATTGGAGTCAATGTAAAGGTGGGGGGGCTGCAGTCTTGGATACCCAAATGCTCCGTTCAGCACCAAATGTCAAAATTGTGATGAGAACATCTCTACTTCACCCCAGAAGTCACACAAACAGGGCTTAATGTCTAAAATAGCGAACTACCACTTTAAGAGCACAGAGAGACGTAGTACATTTCAGTGTTTAACATGCCAGGGTTTGTCCATCTATTAGGGGAAACCAGCTTTTGACTCATGTGTTCTGCTTACACATG
>NC_085862.1:46917679-46920179 GCF_034702125.1 Engraulis encrasicolus | reverse complement strand
TCTCTCTCTCTCTCTTCATATCTAAGTGCCAGCGGGCATAGACTCACTCTTACTCATTAACATCCTCCTGCACAAGACTCGACAAATTCTCACTTGTTTTACTGTCAAGTCAAGTCAAGTCAAGTAGGTTTTATTGTCAATTTCTTTACATGCACTGGTCATACAAAGAATTTGAAATTACATTTCTGAATCAACTAATAGGTAATTGTACAGCTGTGTAAAATACACACACACACACACACGCACGCAGGCACATACACACACACACACACACATACACACACACACACACACGCACGCACGCACGCACACACGCACGCAGGCATGCACGCACGCACGTACACACACATTCTCTCTCGCACACGCACACACACAGACGCACAGACACACAAACACACACGCCAGCCCCCCTAGCCCCATACACATGTACAGTCAGAGTGCCTTGTAGTTTTAAGCCTCTGTCACATTCTTTGGCAAGCTCTACCTATAATTAATTGCTTCTCGAGTGCTTTTTCGATCTCGTGCACACTGAAAAAAGAAACATGTCACTCGAAAAAAAATTAGGTCCATCTGGAGGAGAAAAACATCATTTGTAAAGAAGGTGAAAACAATAAGCTGTGTCTGTCTCGGGGGAGAGGAGAGAAGAGGAGAGGAGAGCAGAGCAGATGAGAGGAGGGGAGAGCAGTGAGCTCTAGCTCTGTGGCGCTGTGGTGTAGTGTGGTGTGGTGTGGTGTGGTGGGGGGAACATCAGGAACGAGACCCAACAACAACATTACATCAAGCCCATCCAACTGAGGAAAACCATCATGGCCAACAGCACAGCCAGCCTTGACGCTAACTCAAGCACGCAGACAACCACACACTGACACACACACACGGACGCATGCACACACGCACTCATGCACGCACACACACACAAACACACACAAACAAACACACACTATTCTCTCTCTCTCTCTCTCTCTCTCTCTCTCTCTCTCTTTCTCTCTCTCTCTCTCTCTTTCTCTCTCTCTCTCTCTCTCTCTCTCACAGACACACACACACTCATACACACTCTCTCTCTCTCGCTCGCTCGATCGTGCGCACACACACACACACACACACACACACACACACACACACACACACACACACACACACACACACACACACACACACACACACACACACACACACACACACACACACACACACACACACACCATCGCTCCGTGACCATCACTCTGCAGGGTTCTGGCTCCAGTGACACAGAACTCTTTGTTCACTAAGGCCCTTTTATATGGCCGAGGGCTTGCGGGGGAAAAAAAAGAATATTTAAGGTATAACTACAATCGTCTGTGTTTGTGCATGCTAGTAGACTTCATTTTTTCACGATCATGATGCTTCCCCTGTGTTCACTGGCTGCTATGCCTTTCTGTGCTTGTCAGATAACCTTTTGAGAGATATGCTCAATGCTCATTGGTCCGGAAGGAAACAGAGGCTGATAGTCTATCACTGTGTCTTTGGTGAGATAACACACATACGCACGCATGCACGCATGCACGCATGCACACACATACACACACAGACACACGCATGCACGCACACACGAACGCACACACACACACACACACAGATCTGGACCCTGTTTTGTTCTCTTGATAGACATCAAGCCAACGCTGGTCCAGTCCAGCGTGTGTCCCTGGTTGGGCAGAACTTCAGACAGGGCAGCCACTCCAATTAGTCAGACATGAAAGAACACGACAACTGAGGCCATCAGAGCCAGCTGACAGTAGCTACCTGTGTCCAAACAGCAACGCAGAGGTCATCTGATAGGACATGAAGGGGAGCAGAGATAAAGGAGGAAAGAGAGAGAGAAAGAGAGAGAGAGAGAGAGAGAGAGAGAGAGAGAGAGAGAGAGAGAGAGAGAGAGAGAGACAGAGAGAGAGAGAGACATAGAGAGACACAGAGAGAGAGAGAAACCAAGAGACAGAGAAAGACAGACAGACATAGAGACAGCGACAGCGATTAAGACAGCAACAAAGACATAAACAGAGAGCAAGAGAGACAACTTTATGAACAATGTTCATATGTCCTCTAAATACCTCATACTTGATCTACCGTATGCGCATTTCATCTAGATTTCAACACAACTCCCGAAATGATATTCTATCCAAATCGGGGATCTTTTTTTTTACAATGCTCTATAAGACATACACATAAAACAAAGCTATCGTGTTGCTGCAGTATGTCTACTAGTCCACGAGCAACGAGACTCTTCTGAGGAGGGCCAGGCCGCTCATATTAAATGCTGCTGAGGGACTAATAGCTGTCATTGAGTAATGCTGGGGTTCAACTGGGTACGGCCCTTCCCTTCTCTGAAGCCCCGTCTGGCATGCCACCTCAGAAAGAAAGAAAGAAAGAAAGAAAGAAAGAAAGAAAGAAAGAAAGAAAGAAAGAAAAGAATAAAGAATGAAAGGAGGGAAGAAAGAAAGGAAGGAAGGAAAGGAAGGAAGACAGA
>NC_085862.1:46907679-46912679 GCF_034702125.1 Engraulis encrasicolus | reverse complement strand
AAATGACACAGGAATGTATCTTTCTGAGTCTGGGTTCTGCTTTGTGCGGCTGGTGCATGGTAGGAATTATTGTAAAAATAGCAGCGATAAACAGTGTCTGATGACAGTAGGCACAGTGCACAGTGCACAAAAGAATTCAGAGAGTGTGTGAGAGAGAGAGAGAGAGAGAGAGAGAGAGAGAGAGAGAGAGAGAGAGAGAGAGAGAGAGAGAGAGAGAGAGAGAGAGAGAGAGAGAGAGAGAGAGAGAGAGAGAGAGAGAAATGAAGGAGAATCAAAGGTTTCAGGGAAGGGAGAATCCATTATGATTGCTATCATCCATCTGGCTGAATCTCAGACAGGTCCAGACAGAGACCTCTGGGTCTTCTGGCCTGTGGCATCTGCTCTCTGCTGCTATGCCCTCAGTCACACGGAACCCAGCTGCCACTGACACACACATACACACACGCACGTACGCACACACGCACGCACGCACGCACGCACGCACGCACGCACGCAAGCAAGCAAGCACGCACACATGCACGCACGCACGCACACACACACGCACGCACGCACACGCACACACACACGCACACGCACACGCACACACACGCCCGCCTACACGCACGCACACGCACACACACGTAGGCTATAAGCTATGCATTCCAGACACCATTTTTTTTTGCAAATGTGGTTAATGGAGAATAAGAATGTTTTAGCAAATGTTTGGTGACGCCTCCTATCCCAGTGTGAAGCAATTGGCTCTCAGCACATTGCAAGTCGTGATTGGTGGGAATGGTGACGCATGGTGGTACGTACGTACATCAGTTCTCATCAAGCATTCATAATACACTCAAAGTGGCAGCATTGGCCATCAAAGTCCCCCAATTTCACAGGGGCTTAGCAGTCACAGTGTGTCAGCTTAACTCCTCAGTGTACACAAATACCCTTCAGATCTCGCAGATAAAAGCCAATAGCTAAGTAAGTGCTACCAGTACACAAAAGAAAACATTTGCACAACCCTGAAACAGAGGGGCATACCTCCACGTCAAGTCATTAGGCTACTGGGGGGCTTTGGCAGGGTGTAATAGCCACTATTTAGCCTTTTTTCCTCTTCAAGACTTTCCCAACAGTTCCATCACACAAGCTGGGAACTGACTCATTCATACACTGGGGGCCGACAAGCTGAAGTGGAACAACCAGCAAACACCAATTACCCCTGCCTGGCATTTGAGGGTTAGTCTTAAGCTTAGAGCTACAATTTCTCTCTCTCGCTCACTCTCACTAGCTCTTTTTTATGTATGTCTTCATTTATGCTTCTCTCTCTCTCTCTCTCTCTCTCTCTCTCTCTCTCTCTCTCTCTCAGTCGCTCTCTTTCTCTCTGTCTCTCTCTGTCTCTGTCTCTATCTCTCTCTCTCTCTCTCTCTCTCTCTCTCTCTCTCTTTCTCTCTCTCTCTCTCTCTCACTCTCCATCCAGTGCTCTTTCACTGATATAAGTTGGCACTTTTGTGCCTAATTTGAGCCAACAGACTGTTAACATTTTGCCTTCAACTACTCCCGCGAAGACCACGGGTGAGCTGAGAACCATCTGGAACTTAGTCCTAGTGGAGGAACAAAAACGGTCTCGAAAAAATGTACAGTACAACAGTGACTTGCCATCAATTAGACCCAAATTGCTACCGGACCTGTGTCTCTCTGCTGGAGGGTGAGCGAGGAAGCGAGTGGGTTTTTAAGCTGGTCTAGCAGACTTTGTATTCAGAATTGTTCCGAGATGTTTCAGAACAGCCCAAAAAGAGAGAGAGAGACAGAGAGAGAGAGAGAGAGAAAGAGAGAGAGAGAGAGAGAGAGAGAGAGAGAGAGAGAGAGAGAGAGAGAGAGAGAGAGAGAGAGAGAGTAAAGTGAGTGGGGAAGGGGAGGGAGAAAACCATGAGAACAGCACCAGCTAAAAACAAACAGAATTAGAGGGAGAGTACCAGAAGTGTCTGGCACTGTGCTTGAAAAGGGACCAGAATGCAGAATGTGACTTGTGCCCGGCCGTGATGCTATGTGCTGTAATATGTGACTAGGACTGGAGAGCGAGGAGGAATGCAGGGAGATGGGAGTTTTGTTTGGTTCCCACGAGGAAACTATGACATTAAACAAAGAAAGAACAGGAAAGAAAAAACAGAAAAACGTAATAGACTGACTGCGGCTCAACAGCACCATCTTATTATTTTGACATGGGGAGATATGGTTTATTTAAAAAGGAACTATTAGTAGTGCCCTCACAGTTTCCTCTGCCTAATAGACTAAAGTGATGACTAACATATGATCTTCTGCTTGTAAAACATCCTTCACGTCAACAACCAAAATAGCACCAAAAGGGTGCTTCCCTCTACCAAAGCCCACATATAGTAGCGGCACACCTGAAGTATGTACCTTGTAAAATAAACCCCAAACATTACCGCGACCGAGCCCTCCCACACTCTGTGCAATGTCTACCCAGGGATGACTCAAGGACCTACTTTGATGGTGGTAGCTGCTGCCCACCTAGCAGACTAACCCACCATTAGGGAAACAGCAGGCTACATACAGCAGCCCCTGGCACAAGTTGAGAAAGAGCAGAGGCCTGCCTTGGCTCAATGGGCAGTAGGCAGCTAACAGGGTTGCCAGATAGGGTGGATTCCCGCCCAATTGCACTGTTTAGGATGACCATCTGTGGGTAAAATATGTAGGCCTATTGGGCGGGTTTTTTCAGTAGATCTATGGCTGTTGAAATCAATAGAATTTAGTTCAAATTGGGTGGGAATCAATGCCTACAGGCATTTTTTGAGCCTTTATTAGGCTGGTAACAGTCACACCTGGCAACCCTGGGAGCTAATGGCTCAATCCCTCACACAGGAAAACTGAACTGGCCAAACAGTGAAAACGGTGGCCCCTTTTCATGGTCATTAATAACAACCCACGATGACGGGTATTCCGGCGGAGGGACGCCACTGTTGAAGCAGGGGGGGCATCGGGGCATCAGGGTCTGCCAATCAATACAAGAGTGTGTCAGAAAGGAATGCACAGTAGGGAGCCACTGGGGGCCAGAGAAGAAGAGAGAGAGAGAGAGAGAGAGAGAGAGAGAGAGAGAGAGAGAGAGAGAGAGAGAGAGAGAGAGAGAGAGAGAGAGAGAGAGAGAGAGAGAGACAGAGACAGAGACAGAGAGAGACAGAGGAGAGAGAGAGAGAGAGAGAGAGAGAGAGAGAGAGAGAGAGAGGGAGGGAGGACAAACATTCTTCTTCACTGGTCCAAGATGAGAAATTGGAGGGTGGATGCTGTGCTGAGAGGTGCTGGTTTCTGTGTTGCCAGGGTGGTAACCTCTCCCTTTAAACACTGTCACAGTTGATGGCTCCTTTCAGTACCTGGGGTCCATTTTGCATCCAAAAAATAACACAGTGAACGGGACCCCACAGGAAGAAAAGAGAAGGAGTCTCATTTACAAACAGCAAACTATATATACTGTACAACCAATTTAAAGGAAAGCAGACCGTCACTAGAACAATACTTTTTCAATATTCAACAAAACGGACACATTTTTGTTGCTATGTACTGTACTGAACTTTTCAGAGCAGTTTAAAGCAGAACTATGAAATTGAAAACGAAGGCTGACTCAGAGTTGTCAAAGGAGCTAATTGCAAGCAACTGAACTTCTTAGAAGTTGAAGACGTTTGCAGATGCTTTCCCAAACATCGGCCATGAACCATAGAGTAGAGCTCCAAAAACACTCCCAGCTGCTTCCAACTTAGCTGCTTTTTATCTCTTTTTTAAGGGGGGGGGTAGCTTTTTTAGGATAGGACAGTAAATATTGTGACAGGAACGTAGTAGGAGAGAGCTAGGGATGGTGTGAGAAATGACCCAAGCTGGATTTGAACCTGGGTCCCCATGGGCGATAATGTCTGTATATGGCATGGCGTGTAAGCACAGCACCCCCAACTTAGCTGCTGTGAGAAGCATGACCAGGATGAAGGAGAAGGAATCTTCAGTCTTCACAGATGTCCTGACTCAGAAGGGGACTTCAATACCCCCCATGCGACTCTGCAGTGCAGATGCTATCAGTAGATGCCCTGCTAGCGGAGCGCCCATACAACCATAGGCTATACTATGACTGTGGGCACCGTGTGGGGTGACTAAATAGTCAAAATACAGTCAAGCAAACCAGCCAGTGGAGACAGCGAAGTTCCATTCTTTTTGGCTGGGAAGACGTTGGCCGACAGTAGGTGTTGTTTGACGTTGTTTGACATAATGTGAGATTGGAAGGTGGTTGGATATGCAAAATGTGAAGCAGTGCCGCTGGTTACTGTTCCACATTGTCAGCAAAATAAGCGTTAGCATTCAGATTTCCTTTGCCTTGTATGTCTCGCAGCTCTCCAACTGACTGTCTCAGCATGGAGCAAGGGGTTCAAAAGTGGTAACTTAGTGCTTGAATGTATTTTCACTGTACAAGCTGTTCTTTCGGGCTCTTTGGTCTGTTACTCAAGTCTATGTCTCTCTCTATGAAGCCTGCACATGACACACACACATACACACACACACACACACACACACACACACACACACACACACACACACACACACACACACACACACACACACACACACACACACACACACACACACACACACACACACACACACACAGACACAGACACACACACACACTCTTCATCAGGCTTGCTTCTTTCCTTCAGTCAAACCAGTTTCGGAAGACTAAAGGATGCCTTGTCTCTCCATCTTCACGTCTTTCATGTTACCTCTTCATTCCTTACTCTTCCCTCAAGCTCTCTTCTCACACACAGAGACACACAGACACATGCACAAACCCACACACACACACACACACACACACACACACACACACACACACACACACACACACACACACACACACACACACACACACACACACACACACACACACACACACACACACACACACACACACACACACACGTACATACCACAGATTCCAGGGATCTGGAAGGTTTATCAGGGCAACAGAG
>NC_085862.1:46885179-46902679 GCF_034702125.1 Engraulis encrasicolus | reverse complement strand
TGGCAGGCAAGGGGCCTGGACTTGGGCTTCCCCTGCATATCTACTGTGACTCTACCGTACAGTACAGTATGCGTGTCTTTTGAGAGTGCTTGTTTCTGAAACCTTATAATAAGGTTATGTCAAAGGCAGATCTCTCAACCTGCCTTGAGTCCACATGGGAACATATTAAGGTTCTAAATAACTACAGTAGCCGATTAACTGACTGACTAACTAACTAACAGACTGACTGGAAACAGTGGTGAGGAGAGGTTTGTGACTGCCAGAGGGGTAGTTTTGCACAGATGCGGAACCTGGAGGGGGTTGGGGGGGGTTCCACAGTATGCTGATTCCTCTGTTGCCAAATCCTAAATGTTAACTGACTCACTACTCACTACAATATCTACGGACCGAAACAATATCACCGCCTCTCTATATCCTAACCGGTAATTTCATAGCCTGATGTGGCAACACCACTGCCCAAGATAGGAGAGCCCTCCAGCGAGTAAGCAAGTCTGCTCAACGCGAACTGAACTTCCCAACATTCATAGTTCCCAACAATGTTTAAAGAAGGCCAAACACATAATATCTGATCCACACCACACCAGCTACACTACCATCTGGCCGCAGACATAACAGAAATATGCATGCCCACACCAGCTTCTTCCCTCAAGTGATCAGGATGCTTAAATGTCATGAGCCGCCATAGATAAAAAAACACTCCTTTACTCTTGTCTTCATCTCTTTTTTTCAACCTGCTCTTTTAATGCAGAGACTTTTTCTACTTTTTCTACATTTTTCTTTTTACTTTTTTATGAATTTATTGAGCAAAAAAAAAAAGTTTCATTACTTAAATTCATGACGATAAATATCTCATAGTCTTGTAATATACGGCACTCATGAGGGAACATTTCCGATGTAGCCTGTATCTCCGCTCGAAACTGCCTGCAAAGTATCACTGCTACTCGACATCAAAGACATAAAAAGCTCATGCAAGCTGACTCTCCACTTTTTCTTCTTTTCTTCTCCAGTGTCTCTACCTCATTCTCTCTCTCTCTCTCTCTCTCTCTCTCTCTCTCTCTCTCTCTCTCTCTCTCTCTCTCTCTCTCTCTCTCTCTCTCTCTCTCTCTCTCTCTCTCTCTCTCTCTCTCTCTCACTCACTCTTCTGCCTTGCTTAATGTAAAAACATGAACTCCCGCAGATCATGTAAGCTTTTGCTGGGTCACATTAGTCAGGACTGTAGTGGGAGGGGTCAGGAGGAGTTCACCACTTTGGTGAGGAGTAAGCTGAGGGGGGTTGAGGAAGTACTGTGGGACCCCTGGTGCACCCCAAACTCCCCCCAACACACACACATGCAAGTACACACACGCACACACGCGCACGCACGCACGCACGCACGCACGCACGCACGCACGCACGCACGCACGCACGCACGCACGCACACACACACACACACACACACACACACACTGTGTCTTAGGTGACCCACAATCCCTCCCCACTGTCTCTAACAACACACAGCCAGGAGCTCCAGAGCAAAGTACACACACAGGGCCAAGTACTGTATGCAAAACACACACACACACACGCACACGCACGCACAGAGAGAGAGAGAGAGAGAGAGAGAGAGAGAGAGAGAGAGAGAGAGAGAGAGAGAGAGAGAGAGAGAGAGAGAGAGAGAGAGACTACCAGATGAGCAAATGAAACGAGCAAATTTGTACTTACTTTACCTACTTATTTTGTGGTATCATCAAGTTACACTACATTGCATCAGCTGGCAAGTGCTGTGTGGGAGTCGTGGGAGTGTGTGGTGAGGTGAGTTAGCCTCCTTGGCTGGGCCTGGGAAGAGTCCTACAGCACAGTATAGTACCATGATGCAGCTCTGTTCTTCTGGAGTCTCTCTCTCTCTCTCTCTCTCTCGCTCTCTCTCTCTCGCTCTCTCTCTCTCTCTCTGTTTATGTATGTGTGTATGTGTGTGTGTTTATGTATGTCCTGTATGCATTCTGTGTGTGTGTGTGTGTGTGTGTGTGTGTGTGTGTGTGTGTGTGTGTGTGTGTGTGTGTGTGTGTGTGTGTGTGTGTGTGTGTGTGTGTGTGTGTGTGCATGTGTGTGTGCATGTGTGTGTGCGTGCGTGTATATGTGCATGCGTGTGTGTGTGTGTGTGTGATGGATGACTGGCTGATGAAGAAATGCTGGGTTAGAGCAACAGGGGAAAGCCTGAGTCGCCGGGTTTATTTACTATGGAAACAGACGTGAGGAAGAACAGTAACTGGGCCGACAGTACAGTACCTCTGTGTGTGTGTGTGTGTGTGTGTGTGTGTGTGTGTGTGTGTGTGTGTGTGTGTGTGTGTGTGTGTGTGTGTGTGTGTGTGTGTGTGTGTGTGTGTGTGTGTGTGTGAGCATGCGTGCACGTATACAGTACATGTGTGCGTGCATGCGTGTACGCATGTGTGTGTGTGTGTGTGTGTGTGTGTGTGTCTGTGTGTGTGTGTGTGTGTGTGTGTGTGTGTGTGTCTGTGTGTGTGTGTGTGTGTGTGTGTGTGTGTGTGTGTGTGTCTGTGTGTGTGTGTGTGTGTGTGCATGCATCTGAGCGTGTATGTGTTTCTGTCTGTGTGGGGTGTTTACATAAGACCATTTGGGGCACTGGGCCCCACATATGGAGAGGATGTGCAGTAAAAAACAAACCTATCCATAACTGAGCTGACGTTTGTGTGGCCCCCAAATATCGCTTGCACTGTAAAGTGTCACAAAAGAACACATTAATCTGCACATCTGTCCAGGGACTCATAATGAGGCAAACTGGACTATACCACACAAATAGATGTAATGTTGACCCACCAACATGTAATGTGTGTGTGTGTGTGTGCGCGTGTGTGTGCGTGCGCGCGTGCGTGCGTGCATGTACATCTGTGCATATGTGTGTGTGAATGTGTATGTGGGCTTGCGCGCGCATGCAGACACCAGAGTGTTGATGTTGGAGGGTGCACCATCTCCAGCTGTGAAACTAGTCTAAAACCCCCATCCCATCCCATCCTCCACTCTTCATTTTCATTAGCGCTGATCCCTCTGACAGCGTCAGCTGCAATGTATTGTTATCCAAATAGACATTAGTGTTATTTTTCTGTGTGGGGGGGAGTCGGACTGATGCAGAGGGTCCAGACACTGACTGTGGGGGTGGGTGGGTAGATGATGCTTTTAATAGGAGTGAGAGAGTGTTCCTGCCTCCCCTTCACACCCCCCACACACACTTTTCTATCCCTGGAAAAGTTTACTGGTACGTTACTGCAGACTGGAATTGCACTGAGTCACTGGTGTTATACTGCACAACATCTCAATCTCTAACACTCATATAACACACGCATAAATGTGTAATGTAACACAATATTCTCTCTCTCTCTCTCTCTCTCTCTCTCTCTCTCTCTCTCTCTCTCTCTCTCTCTCTCTCTCTCTCTCTCTCACACACACACACACACACACACACACACACACACACACACACACACACACACACACACACACACACACACACACACACACACACACACACACACACACACAGGAAAAAAACTCAATCAATGTGATCCTAAATCTCACACCCACTCATACACCTCTACACTGACGTGTATCATGAAATTGACAAGCAGCGTTTCCTCAGTCCAAGGGTGCTTTGTTTGTCCTGGCCCAGCCCATAAGGGGGTATGCCGCAGTACTGGCTTGTGTCCTTCAGCGAGCGAGTAAGCAGTTTTTCGCAAGACCACTAACACTTTCCTGCTGGCCAGCCCCCTGAAGCGACCAAACACTGCTCGTACACGTACACTGTTCCAGCACACACTCTGTTAGCACATCATCTGGGAGAAGAAAGTAGTCTTAGGAGGCTCCGCGCTGCCCAGCACTTTGGGAAAGGCACGCCGCCATTGCTGCTCTATACTCTGGGCAGCCATCTTGGCTCCAGCTGTGCCTATAAGAGCCCAGTGTCTCCTGAGGACACTGTAGGGCTGGGCAGATGCCATGCTGGTCTACTGGTAAATCAATCAAAACCTGTATGATGGGCAGACATGTTGGCTTAAGTTGATGCAGCTAAGTGTGTCGCTCTCTCTCTCTTAATTTTTTTTCCCCCTTTTCTTTTTTTCCTTATTTTGCCTTTACTGACATAGCAGTGAAGAGTGGGACGAGTAGAGAGTGGAGAGAGAGGGTTGGGAAATGGCCAAGGCCAGATTCAAACCTGGGTCCCCATAGGCAATATGATATAATAATAATTATAATAATAATACTTTACTTTAATATAGCGCTTTTCAAGATACTCAGAGACGCTTTACAGACCATTTAACACAAAATAAAGACATACAACATCATCTCTGAAATGAATTAAGAACCAAACACCCAATTTTATGTGTTGTTTATGACCTTACAGGCTATATTTAGACAAGAAACAGGCCATTTTAAAAAAAAATGAGTTATTGGATATTCAATTTTTAATTTTTCAATGTAGGCCTATCATAATTCATATTCTGAAGGTTGTTGTATTCCATGCTGTGTGTGTACTTTGTAGAGCAAGAAAATAGCTGTCAAATAACACCACAGACATCTTTTTGTGACTAACACTGACTGATATATCCAAGGCTGAATGTATCGTGTCCTACCCTCATATGTAAACCTTTGCTAGTCTGTTTCTCCCTTAATATTGGTGTCAGATTCACACAAATGCAGTTCTGGGGTGCTACCTTGCTACTAAACAGGCACAGCAAGTATGATTGAAATCTATGTCGGTCGGGTCCTAAAGTGTGTGATTTCACGTAAAATGACCCAAGTAGCTAACAGGCTAATGACAACTATGCTCTCAAGAAATGTAGTACAACCCTGGCTTGGTGAGAGTGAAGAGGCCAGGGTGAAAGGAATACACAGGGAGATCAGCTGTCAACAGCCAGTCAGCCAGGGTTCAAAAGGATCGTTTAAAAACCTCTGTGGGAAAAAACCTAGATTGAAAAGTTGTAATTACCAACAAAACAAAAGGATTGTGTGAGTGAAATACAAGCCATGTGGAAGTTCAAAATTGATTGAATCGTAAATGGTCTACAAGAATTTTCCAAGACAAACACAGGTTTAGATCAGTGCTGTACATTCTAAAGACTGGGAAACTGAAGAAAAAAATCCTGACATTGACAGACAATGGAATGATGTCAGACACACAAACACTTTGACACCCAGAAACAAAAAAATAAAATGATTGTCTTGGGTCATATGGATGAAATCAAAGGAAGACAATGGAAACTGAGGGGAAAAGAGACAGACGAAGAAGATGAGAGGGGGAGAGAATGTCAAGAGCCAAAGAGGAAAAATGAGAAAAGACAAGAGAATAAAAACAGTGCAATGGTTTCAAAAACAACTCAGACTCAAGAGTGGGTGGGTGAGTAGAAGTGTCTGTGTGTTAGAGTGTGAGTGGGTGTGTAAAAAAGTGAGTGTCTCAGTTGTTCTTGCTTTCTGATTATTTTCTCTGTCCCTCTATCACTCTTTATTCCCCCCTTCAACCTCTCCAGTCTCCCTATGACTGTATCCATCTGCACGCACACACGCACATATGCAAACACGCACAGACACTCTCTCTCGCTCTCTTTCTCTCTGAATGAAATGGGTACACCTCTACAACATTACCAGTTCATGTACCTTTTATAGAGTATAAGGGCCAGTTTAAAAGTTACCCTACAATGTTTTAAAAAGTCAAGTATCAAGTATCTCCACTAAGAGAAAGTGTGTGTCGCCCTGCAACACTGATCTAGACAAGGCTTTTAAAAATAACATTTCGTTGCAATAACCATTAGAATCCCACAGCAATCACAAATGTCATTGCAGTGCATTACCACAATGACTTGTTCTGGCAAGAAATATGATGTACTTGGACGATGCTGCTCCTTCACATCATTTTGATGTAACACAGCGCCATTGTCTGTTTCTAGTCTGCTCTGATTGATCTTTGAGTCTTTTTTGTTTGGCATCTCTCTCTCTCTCTCTCTCTCTCTCTCTCTCTCTCTCTCTCTCTCTCTCTCTCTCAGCTGCAATGTCTTCTTGGCCTCTACTCTTTTTCAGCAGATTGGGTTACACTAGCTACACTACATCAGATTGTTTTATGGCGCCTTGGTGCTGCTTTCAAACGCCTGGTCATCTATTTAAATTAAATTGGCTATAATACATGTCTGAATCATTATGAATGTATAAGCTGGCTTATGTAGATAAATCCCCACACACTGCTCATCTCAACATCCACCTTCCTATAACTTACATTTGTCTGGCTGTCATGTGGCTTACATGGAGAAGATGCCAAAAGATGACTTCACCCTCTATTGTATTGATGTGAATTTGTGTGTGTGCTCTACTTAACCCTGTGATAATGTATATTAAAAATGTAAGGCCCTGCCATGGCATGGCGGTAGGGCACTGGGTTACAAAGCCGGCGACCCGGGTTCAATTCCGGCCCGGGTCATTTGCCGATCCTCCTCTGTCTCTCTCTCCCACTCACTTCCTGTCACCATCTCCAATTGTTCTGTCAAATAAAGGCAAAATTAAAGCGTACCTCCGGGATTTTGGACACCGGACCTCATTTCCGAGTCAGCCAGGGTGTAAACAATGTGTCCAGAACGTTTTTGTCAAATTTCATGCAGTCCTTGTGAATTCGCATGTCCATGTTGCTAAGCTAGCGAAAGTGAACGGGGATGGTAGTAGCCTGCCCCCAAAAATAGTCTTATCCAGTTTAAACCACATTCAAAACAAAACCTTTATTATGCCAGGCTGCAGGTGTAAATATGTGTCTTGATAAAATGAAGTTTGAAATCAAACCAACCTTGCACTGCGTGAATTTTGGCATGTTGAGGGACTATTCTCTCGGGGTCAGCGGAATTTTACTTCGCTCTCTTTAGATGTGATGTACCCACCCACTTCAGGGAGCCGCAAGGCTAGTTCTACAACTGCTTTTGGATCGAATAGCGGATTAAAATCCAACGACATCGCAACATGGTACGTCAGTGTGCATATACCAACTGTAATAATAAAGCCCACAGATGGGTATCGGCAAGTTTCCATCATTTTCCAGTGAAAGATGTGGAAAGAACCAAACTCTGGCTCCTGGCCGCAGGACTAGACATCAACACACCGATGGAGAGGCTCCGTACCCGGGTGCTTTGCAGTGACCACTTCAGTCCTGGCGACTTCACAAAGACCCTCACGAGGTCTAAATTTAGGCCTATAAGGATAATTCTAAAAGTGTCTGCGGTGCCAATCGCCTCCCCAGGTCTACGAAAAACATCTGTGGCACCAACCGTCTCCGAAGAACAGGTTTGTTGCTATGCTTTCTGCGTCTATGATGGTAGCGGTTCAGTGATAATGACTTCGCCTACGTTAGCCAAAACTTGGGCTAGGAGTTATCATTTTTGTATTTGCATGTTGTAATGCTTTACTGTTGTTTGTGTAATTGCTGTAACAAATGGCATTAGAAATCATTTGCTATACCGTATTCCTGTGTATTCGTAAGTTACGTAACGCTATGTGATCTGGCTTGACATTGACAAGTGAAATACTGTCGGTCGTAGCTATTACATGGAATGTTTTTGAGACGAGATGGAATGGGAGGATGAAAGGGATTTAGAAGAGATGAGTGCACTGTTCTGTTCGCCAACATGCAATGCTCTGTAGACACGGCATCTCTAGTGACAACCAAACATTGTCATGGCATAGCGTTTTCAATGATACGAAAGGTTGACGACGAAGTCGGAGCATTGCTCTTGGTGTTTGCGAGCGAGGTCAGGGAGAGGGGAAAACGTTCAGTTTTACAAACTTGAAAGATGTTGGAGTTTGCTCTGTAGAAAAGTTGAATGTGAAAACGCTAGCCTACTATGACATAAAGGACGTTTGCTCTTCAGCCCTTGTGATGTTCACAGTCGATGTCAGTGACTAGATAAGTTATAACCGGAGCACTCGGCACACTTTTTAGTGATTTTTTTTTAAAGATTACTATTAGTTCTACTACTAGGAAGTATGTTGCATGTGTTTCCTGGTACTGAGAAGGACGATGAGAGATGGTGTTATTCCTCATGAATGTATTAGTCTCCAAAACAGTCTGATCATACTCGAAAGATAGTGCAGCCAAACATCACTCAGGGAAACTTGGAACTAGAACAACATGCTAACCCCCAGCTGCCTCCAACCAATAGGAGGCAGGGAGCAGGGCACAGGGAAAGCACAGAACACCAAACAATATTGACCACACACACACACACACACACACACACACACACACACACACACACACACACACACACACACACACACACACACACGTGCCTCCTCAGCCTGATGTCTCTGACAGTTCAGCCCCTTTCTTGTTGTTGGTGAGCTGCACCCCCACCCCCCCCTCCCACCACGACCACCACCACAGCAACACCACCTTCTACTGACTTACGGACTCTTTCACTGACCTACAGACTTTGTAATTTTCCATCAGGCAGCCCTTAGCAACCAGACCTTCCGTCTCCAGAGGTGTGTCCTGGGCTGCTGGTAACACCCACTAGCTCGGCACCCTGTTGTTTTCATAGGGCTGCACTACAGGCCACTCATGAGACCAGCGCTCTGTCAGTACAACTTGGGATCCCTCTTTCTATGTCTTTGGTCCCCTCTGGGTCCCTGCACCCATGTCATATACTTTGTAATTTCACTCATAACTGTACTTCTATTTTATACGTCTCTATACAGCTGTATTGGTATTCTTGTTTGCCTCACATAACATAACATTACACTTAGTTCAGTTGATTCTTTATCCAAAGCAACTGACATATTACTGGATATTGATTACAGTCCCTAGTGTAGGGGTAGCAGGTGTTTTTCTCAAGGCGCTTCCCCCATGGAGGGAAGTAGGGATTAGTAAGGGTGGGGAGATATACAGTCCAGCTTCCTATCCAATACACCATGGCTGCCCACAGCTGCTTTCCTTTCATATTTGGTTTTGAGAGACAAAGTCTCTCTGTGATGGTATTATTTGTGCACTCATGTCGGCTTTCTATATCATTAATTTTAAAATGTTTTCTGAAAAGTTTGCACAGGGGATGGATGCTGCACTACTGTCCACACCAACAAAGGATCCCCCTGGACCATCATCCTCCATGGACACAGCCAGGCGTTCTGGTGGGCTGCCGTTTTTCCTAACTTCCCCGGAACCGGCAGTGCCACGTCCACAGAAGCAACGCTCATCATCTGGCCTCTATTTTGCGTTTCCTCCTCTCAGATCAACTGAGGTATTTGGTTGATTTTTTTGAATTATTCATTCATAAATTTGTGCTCTGAGACAACATGTCAACTTCATAATTTCTGTTTATTTTTCAGGAGACCCATTGTGCAGTGTCAGGCCAGGCAACAGAAGTTCAACTGCCAACACCACAAGTAAGACATTGAGCTCAAACTACTAAACTAAACTACTAATAATATTTAGAAATTGATGATCATACACTGGTGACAATGTTGTTACACTGTCACACTATTCACCTTATAATTCATCATCCTTTTCAATCTTATCTCATACCCTTACATACATAATTTCCGGTCTGCTATTTCAAGTTAGCTCTGCCACATGATTTAGCCCTAGTAAGAATGGATATGAATGTGGATATAATGTCCGTGCAGTGTCTTTGAGATTTCATCATACAATAAGGCACAGGTTTGGATGTAGTTCATAATCACTCTCTATTCAGGCTCACTGTTGATAAGTATGGTTTTCACTGCACTTGATATGTGTATATTCATTTGTATTATTCTGTTTTCTAAGGAGGAAACAACACTGGAAAGTCATGGCAACCCACAGGACCAGAGCATGAGTTCATTTGAGGCCTCCTTTAGCCACCCGATAGACAGCAGTTATGCCCCAATTACCAGCCAGTCAAGCTCCCCTACCTCAGGCAGTGATCAAGCAGACACACCCTCTACTCCAGCAGCCAACAACTGGTCACAGAAGAAATGGATCGTCAACGAATTCAATCTTATGCAGCTCTTCAAGACATGCCACCAGTGTGGAGCTGTGATTGAAGAGGAAGATAGAAAAGTCACCACTACTGGGAGCCGTATTCATATCAAGTGGATGTGTTTGCAAGGACACTCGGGTGAATGGGAGTCATGTCCTCTCCGGCGTGGAATGGCAGAAAACAATCTCCTGGTAGCCTCATCTATCCTGTTCACAGGTTCTACTTTTACTGAAATATCTGACTGGGCGGAAGTACTCAATCTGCAAATCCCACAGAAGACCACATTTTATGAGCTGCAAAAAGTCTACCTCGTACCAGTGATTGAACAAGCTTATCGTGACTATCAAGAAGATTCCATCAGAAATCTCCAAAGACTGACTGTTGATGAAGGACTCTCAATCTGCGGTGATGGTCGTTCAGATTCACCTGGGCACAGCGCCAAATACACAACTTACAGTTTCATGAACAACGAAACAAAAGAAATAATCATGGTGGATTTAGTTCAGGTAAAAATACATTCATTCATATAATTTTTGAATATAATTTTTCATTCATTTCAATTGTTTATGTAGGTGGGGGGTGAATGATGTAAAGTGATTGGTGGTATAAATGTGATAAATTAAAGTAATGTCATGTATACTGGTTGTCATCACTGTACAAAAGGTGTCAGAGACCACAAGTTCACCAGCCATGGAGAAACTGGGCTTTCAGAGGTGTCTGGACCGTTTGCTGCAGGCAGGAGTCAGAGTGGATGTCATCACTACAGACAGATCTCCTTCCATCAGGAAGTTTATGCGAGAACAGTACCCCGGCATACAGCACCAGTTTGACCCTTGGCATGTTGTGAAAGGTAAGGTTTTGTAATGGACGCCAATTAGCAGAGGGTGGCGTGGAACGTTAGTAAACCTCCCTCCTGAAGCCACATACAGTATCAGTAGTGCTGAGCTGTCGTACTGGTCCTTTATCTATCTATGTCTATCTATCTATGTCTATCATGCTGTGCCTCCCATACCCAAAATGATGCTTTGACTAGGAGGTGGCGGGTTCAAGCCCAGAGTGGCGGACCAACAGTTACACTCTGAAAATGCATGGATATATGGTTGACGGCTCACCCTGCCCATCTGCTCTCTCCCCATTGTTGTAACCCCTTTTTTAGGTCTGAAAAAGAAGTTGACAGTGGCAGCAAACATAAAAAAGAACACAGATCTGCAACCTTGGCTGAAGTCCATCACTAATCACCTGTGGTGGTGTTGCCAGACATGTGGTGGTGATGCAACGGTAAGTACACCTTTTTTTTTTAAAAAAAGCCAACGGAATTGTTGATGTACAACTGAATTGTGTTACTGAACTGTTTGTCAATGTACAACATATGGTGACAGGAGCTGAAACGCAGATGGACATCTATTCTTCACCACATTTGCGGCATACATCGCTGGGAGGATGATGACGGAGTGGAGAGGACTTGCTACCACCAGGACCTCACTGAAGAGCAGCAGAAAAGGAAGAGGTGGCTGCAGGAAGACTCAGCTGCCTTCAAGACCCTTTCAGAACACATTCTGAACAAGAACCTGTTGAAGGACCTCAACCAGATGACACTCTTCCAACACACCGGTATGCCTCCTGCTACCATTTAGTAATTTGCATTAGTGTCTCCCTTAGACACACCACTGTGTATCACACAGATGTATAAAATAGGCATAGAAGTACTGTTATGGATGAAATTATGAAACTAGTAGTGTATTACATACTTGTGTATTACATACATTGCAACTATGCAGCACAGTGCTTGTGCTGTAATTACATCCATAACAGTACTTCTACGTCTTCCTTTTACTTCTTTGGTATCACAACACATTGAATATTCGACTACAAGAATCATGCCTACAGTCTTGGTTTATCAAAACTTCACATAACATTCACAAGGTTGTAATGACCTATTATCAGAGGTGTCAAAAGTAAAAGTAAAAAACAAAACCAAAACATATTTTCCTTCCAGCACAGGTACCATATCTGAGTAACCAGTACACCTGTGTACTTACCATCAGCTAACTCTGCACTGGTTTGATCAAGTTTGTGGTGTGTCCGTGTTAGGTTTTCTCTGTTTTTCAGTAACAGCACAGTCTCTCATTAGGTACAATTGAGTAAATGGTGTAACAGCTAGCCTATATAATGCTATTATGATATATAATGTGCTATTGTTGTAATTACACCACACATATTTGTTTACTTTTAATTGTGACACCTCTGCCTCATATAATCTGCAGGAGCCTTGGAAGTTTACCATAGTTCCATGCTGAAGTACACGCAGAAGAGGCTTCACTTCTTCTACAGCTTCATGAAGGCACGCACCCTGCTCTCAGTGATGGACCACAACGAGAATGTTGGCCGCGAACAAGCTACAACCTCAGAGGGTCAGTCTACTCCACAAAATATTGCGATATTGAATATTGTAACCAAGTTCACTGCAAATGTACTCACCCAGCCTTGTTTTGATTATGTGTCTGTATAATTTCACTCCCTTAGGGAACCCAAGATTCAATCTGGTCTATCCTAAACAAACCAAGAAATGGGTTGCCAGGAAGATCTACGAGCCCACGACTCAGACGTTCCGGACGGATTTGGTGGAGAGGGTTCTAGAAAGGCGTATGGATCCTACAGTCAAGTTAAAAGATCCAAGCTCCTCTGTCCAGCAACCATCGACTATACCTGCCAATATAGCTGCCATCCCAAGACCGGATAAAGATCAAGCCATTGAAGAGCATGTTTCCCGTTTTGATACAAGATGAAATCGTGCTGTTTGTGTGATTCTTGTTATGGTGTGCTAAATACAGTGTCATAACTAGTGAAAAGACAAAGGTTGAAAAGCAAAGTTCTTTTTATTTATATACTTACACACACTGTTTTTGTTTTATTGTGTCATGCAAATGTAGGGAGAAAAAAAACAAAAGTATAAATAGTAGTATCAAAGTCTTAGTCATTTTTTTTAACAGTTATTTATAATGACATAGTTATCCAATTTGTGTTGACATGTCACGTTTTTGACAGAACAAAAGTATAAAAAGTAATACAATCAAAGTGTTGGTGAAATTTGTACAGTTGTTTATAATGACAGTTATACAATGTGTGTTGAAATGTCACATTATTGTTCACAGAATATTATTGGAATGCCATGTAAAGTGCCGTTTGTTTTAGTAAATACAATTTTACAAAGTCAGACCACCATGGTATTGTGATCTGTAATCATATAGGCCTATGTTGTTTGACCTTTGCTGAAAATGACATGGTGTATGTAATGACACATTTGCACAATAATGCCTAGGTGTGTCACATTACTGCCAACATCAGAGTAATATTTGTAATAACATGTAAAGAGCAATCATTTGCTTTTTAGTGAAGTTATGTCCAAAGAGAAATTGCAATAGTGAAATTATGATCAAAGAGAAATGATAGTGTCATTTATAACAAATTGTTAGGTCTTTGTTGAGAATGGCAATGAATATATGTGACATAGCATATCAGAACAGAGTCAGGGCATCTTGTGCTTCTCGGAAGCCAACATATTGACCTGTTGCCGATGGGTATTTACTTCGGATGCAGTTCACAACACATGATGGAAGAACACGCCGTTGTCCTCTCCCCAGCTGTGTCCCTTTCAGCGCCCATTCTAGGATAATCCGATAGGCCACCAATCGGTACTGCCTAAAACAAAACGGGAGTTAGGTACAAGTATGTAGCCTACAAAGTAGAATACTGTTGTTGATGTTATAAAAGTGGTTCAAATATAGTTGTCTATGCAATAGCCTACTATAAGCCTAGTTGTAGGCTACTACATACATAGGCTGCCTAGTTTTCAGTGAACTTGTTTTCAACAGGCTGCGTGCAAGTAGGCTACTGTGGGCTATAATATACAGAGTAGGCCTACCCCTAATAACACTAGACGCTGATGGCGTGCGCAATGTTGTTGTATAAAAATACGATGTGCAATAAGTATGATAGGGAAGTAGCGTGCACGGAAGAATGCGTTCATGGTCAATATTTTGTAATGACTAAACATCACTCACCGCATTGACAACTGGCCATTGGGTCCAGCGGGTTTCGGTCTTTTTTTCCAATTGATCTTATCCACTAAGAAGAATGTTTCTAGCACTCCGCGATTGAGGTGCGGTATGAAGTCCTGGTGCTCAGTTATGCAAACATCTTGAGATGTGCTTTGACCAGACACATCTAGACTGTGAAAGGACGCATCCAGCTCCAGCTCTTGCATCTGGGGGGTGACGAGGTCCCACTCCTTGCAGCAAAAACATTCGTCTTCCGTCTCCATTGCTTTGCAGTTTCCGCACCGACACCACCAAACCCCGGTTCTTCTATCCCGGCTCTCTGCTACAGCTTCTGGGGCGGCTGCCTCTACAGACGCGCTCTCTCGTTCAGCCCTGCGTAAATCCATCTCTCTCAACTCCTCGTCTGTATATTCTGGCTCGTACATATATGCTTCGTTGGAGAAATGCAATTCCTCATCCTCGTCAACAAAAGCGTCGGGTTCTCCAAACATTGCCATGATTAGTCGTGGTCGTAGATGCGACAACTGCGAGCAAAACAAACTTTTGGACTAGCGGTTCGAGCGCTCTCTAACGTCAGAGCTAGAGCCGGTAAGATTTGTACTAGGAATATCACTCCGCGGCTGTCAAACTTTCAAATCAGGGAACACAAGTTGATGATGGTGGTCAAACATGATTGCAAGGTCTAAACCACTCTATCAACACACAGATTCGCATCGATAACCTGGCATGATAATTGAGTTGCTTTTAGGGCTAACTGAATAGGATGAGACTATTTTTGGGGGCAGGCTACTACCATCCCCGTTCACTTTCGCTAGCTTAGCAACATGGACATGCGAATTCACAAGGACTGCATGAAATTTGACAAAAACGTTCTGGACACATTGTTTACACCCTGGCTGACTCGGAAATGAGGTCCGGTGTCCAAAATCCCGGAGGTACGCTTTAAAAACAAAATCTGCTCAATATCTGCATCTGTAAGTCGCTTTGGTTAAAAACGCGTCTGTCAAATGCAATGCAATGCAATGTAATGTCATGTGAAGCAGAGGGTGAGAGAGAGAAAGCGGCAGAGAGATAGAAAGTGTGTGTGTGAGAGAGAGAGAGAGAGAGAGAGAGAGAGAGAGAGAGAGATTCGTTATTACTTCAGAAGCCTTGCACTGTGAGCAACAGAGAGGGAAACATTTCCATGCAGACTAGAGATGGGATTTATGGCTCTTTTTCGGGATCCGGATCTTGGTGGCTCGTTCCTTTCAAAGAGCCGTTCAAAAAACTGGCTCTTTTGGCTCTTTTTTAAATTATTTATTCAGTGTTAAGAATGTAATATTTTGACTCCACCTCAAGGTAATTTTGTCCAAACATCAACTGATTATTCTCCTGCTTCTAAAGACCGGTTTTGCCTCTCTTTGAGGCAAACAATTGTGTTTTTTCCCAAATTGAATTACTCTGGTCGAGGTCACGTGCTTAAAATGAATGAAAAATGAACGAAATAACGGTCGAGTGCCTCCCCCAGCTGTGATCCGGTTCCCATCGGTCACTTCAGGGAGCCGTTCAAAAGAACCGGCTCGTTCATGAACGACACACCTCTAATGCAGACTCCAACTCCCTCTGACAGGAGCACGTGGCCTTGCAGCTTAACTGGCGGCCGACCCAACGGATTACACCACACAAGCAGATCCCTGTGTGTGTGTGTGTGTGTGTGTGTGTGTGTGTGTGTGTGTGTGTGTGTGTGTGTGTGTGTGTGTGTGTGTGTGTGTGTGTGTGTGTGTGTGTGTGCGCACGCGTCTGTCTGCGTGTGTGCGTGCGTGTGTATGTGTGTGTGACTCTGCCAAAAGTTTTCAGCTTCACAGGTTACCGAGCGGTCACTCGGCTAACTGTTCTGAGCTACGGGGCTAATTTGGGTTGAGAAATTGAACACTTAAACCCAACACAACACAAGTGGTGTCGATGGTTTGTTAGCTGTTGCAGTAAAACTATCTGGTCGGAAGCCAAATCCAGCAAAAAAAAACAAAAACAAAACAAAACAAAAAAACTCAGTAAAAATCCTCTGACCCCAATTTGAACTCAGCTCTGAATCAGCTGTTTGTAATGAGCCCTCTAGACAGTTAGATCAGCTACTTAGTGAAGTCACCTGCGCTGGAGGAACAACATGAAAGGGTATTTACTTCCTGGATCTAAAGGATGTGACTATCAACTTGCCCTGCTGATGGGAACTGATCTTCTAGGAGTCTAGAAGGTGAATAGGTACATCTGAACGCGTGCGTGTGTGAGTGTGTGCGTGTGCGTGTGCGTGCGTGAACGTGTGCGTGTGTGTGTGTATGTGCGTGTGTGTGTGTATGTGAGTGTGTGTCTGTGTGTGTGTGCGTGTGTGTGTGCGTGTGCGTGTGCGTGTGTGTATGTGCGTGTGCGTGTGCGTGTGCGTGTGTGTGTGTGCACTAGTCTTAACTGCAGGGTCTCCACTAGGTCAGTCTTCAGAAACCCCCACCTCTGAGCCAACACATTCCAGCCCTGACCAACAGCATTAACTGCTCGCACACACACATGCAAACACACACGCTTGCACGCATACACACACTAAAAAAGGCCTACTCATGCGCACACCATATACAGTACACCCGTTCCCACACACACACACACACAAACACCAATAAGTACACAACAACATTACAGTTATACACCACCACATGATATCCAACAAAAAATAATCACACAAATGGTTCCCAACACACTATGGCAAACTATGGCCTGAGCTAAAGAAAGTGGTTTCTTTTCCTGCACCAAAGAGAATAAACCACACTCTATGGTCAAGTACAAATCATATATTCGCTAGTGCCATGTGTAAGTGGACAAAACAACGTTCTATGTACGCATAGGACACTGTAATGCAATAAGAAACAGGTGAATGTTTCAGACAAAATCTACGTCAACTCATCAGTGTCTTGCACCCTTCCTCAGTCCTACCTGTCTTCTTTCCTTCCGTTCTGACAAATACCATTTTTGGCTTTTGTATCTTTTCTTCCTCTCTCCCTCTCTTTCTTTTATCCATTTTTCCAATGACTCACACTTAAAGACAGACAATAACAGACAGGGGAATCTCTCTGTAGCCAGGAGGAGAGTTCAGGAGCCAGCCAGGGGCACACATCATCATCCTCCTCCTCATCCTCATCGTCGTCCCCAGTCCGCCCCCCATTTACTCTACCTGTCAGCAGCATCCTCAATCACTCACTCATCATGTTGCCTCAAAAGCAGACATCCTGTTCCGAGCCTGCTTACAATGCCTCCAGCATCTCTCTCTCTCTCTCTCTCTCTCTCTCTCTCTCTCTCTCTCTCTCTCTCTCTCTCTCTCTCTCTCTCTCTCTCTCTCTCTCTCACTGAGAGATGATGGACGGCAGACTGGTGAAGAAGTACAGTAGTGTTTGGTGTGAGAAACTCTGTGTGTGTGTGTGTGTGTGTGTGTGTGTGTGTGTGTGTGTGTGT
>NC_085862.1:46880179-46882679 GCF_034702125.1 Engraulis encrasicolus | reverse complement strand
GCAAATAGAGAAGCCAGAAGCCACTAATGAGCACACAAACATGACGAGCAGCCTTCCCATCCATTTCCTCCTCCCGCCACTCAGCACCCACACCCACACAACACAACACAACGCTAGCTACCCCAACCTGGCCCACGCGTGGATGTGTGTGTGTATGTATGTGTGTGTGTGTGTGTGTGTGTGTGTGTGTGTGTGTGTGTGTGTGTGTGTGTGTGTGTGTGTGTGTGTGTGTGTGTGTGTGTGTGTGTGTGTGTGTGTGTATGTATGTGTGTGTGTGACGAGCAGCCTTCCCATCCATTTCCTCCTAATGCCACCTAACACCCACACAACGCTAGCTACCCCAACCTGGCCCACGTGTAGTGTACGTGTGTGTGTGTGTGTGTGTGTGTGTGTGTGTCTGCGTGTGACGAGCACTGCAATGGCTCTGCAAACCTTCAGTGTGTGTGTGTGTGTGTGTGTGTGCGTGCGTGTGCGTGTGCGCGCGCGCGCGCGCGTGTGTGTGTGTGTTTGCGTGTATCCTTCTTCGTGAGGCCACTATTGGAACACACCCACATGCTGGATGTGGTGCCCAAATCCTGGACAGCACATGTTTCACCCTTTTTGGCTGGGGTAGTTTAGTTGTTACTGGTTAAAGTAAAAGTGTAAATAACATTTCCTCACTGACAGGTCAGGGTTAGGGACTGTTTTGGTTTGGGCACAGCATTCTTCAGCTATTGTTAGGGTTAATATGAATGAGACCGGACCTAGGCCTGGTGTCTCCCACCTTTCACACCCTCTCCTACAGATTGACACAATGGCACAGAAGCCTTCAGCGTATAAGTGTGTCATGACCCCAGCTTCTCACGCCCCACCGCCGTCCCGCTCCCTGTGCCTTCTCTACAGTACAGGCACCAGACTGGCATATGGCGTATGGCACCACAGCAGCCTTCATCATGGGGGAAAGGCTGAGTCACCCACCTACAGGATATATTTCAAATGGCGAACCCTTGACATGGAGCTCTGCCCCAGCACTGCCAGCCAATATAATACTGCAGTGAGTGATGGAAGTGCAGAGAGTGATGTAAAGAGTCTTAGAGGAGTGGCCGTAACTGACAAATGATGATGACGTGACCCGCAGGGCAAATCAGCCGTGCAAAATGAATCGATCATTTCATTCTGTTGTTTACATTTACACTGCAAGAAAACACTGTACAGAAATGTACAACAGCCCTTGACAATGACAGAAAAAAGAAAGCTGAATGACCTGTGTTACCTTACTGTTTGTGTTGTGTTTTCTTGTTTCGATCTTGGTGGGGCTGTTTTGTGTGCCAGTGTGGACGGATGGATGGTGTGGCAGCTTTCCCAACGTTTCTGCCGCCGAGACGTGCAGATAGACAAACGCAAGATGGGAAGCACGAGACGGGAAGCACCCGCTCCACTTCAACCATCACAGCCCATATAACACATCATACAGTGTTGATTCAACACTCCAGGAGTCAAATTCGACACTGTTACAGTTCTTTCCATTCTCAGAGGGTTGAATTAAACAGTGTGGAATTTACAGTGTAGCGTTGTTGGCACTCCACAGCGGAGGACTCCCTCCCATAATCCACTCTGATAGATGGACTGCTAGCTAGCTGGAGCGTGGACTAGCTCCAGTCAACAACATCATAGACGCCATGGCAACAAGGGCTAAGGCAATAAAGCAATAAAGAGAGAAAAATAATGACAGAGAGAGAGAAATGAACTAATGGAGAGTGAAGGGAATATGGAGTGAGAGAGTGAGAGTGAGAGTGAGAGAGAGAGAGAGAAAGAGAGAGAGAGAGAGAGAGAGAGAGAGAGAGAGAGAGAGAGAGAGAGAGAGAGAGAGAGAGAGAGAGAGAGAGAGAGAAAGCAGGAGAGAGAGAGGGAGCGAGCAAGCAAATGAGAAAAAGACCCAGAGAGAGAGAAAGAGAGAAAGAGAGACTCTGAGAGCGAGAGAGAGAGACATGGGAATATGTTTATTTGTCACATGCATAGAGATACTGTGAAGTACAGTTGAGATTGTTGTTGGTCCACCAGGGCTGTGGATATGTTAAAAGGAGGGTGTGGTTGTTGAAATGATTTTAGTCCACTAAAGAGGCCCAGAAAGAGAGCAAGATAGCGAGAGAGAGAGAAAGCGAGTGAGAGAGAGAGAGAGAAAGCGAGCGGGAGAGAGAGAGAGAGAGAGAGAGAGAGAGAGAGAGAGAGAGAGAGAGAGAGATAGAGCGAGGGAGAGAGAGAAGAGGAGAATGAGGGCAGATGAGGAGTAGATGTGAGGCCACAGGGAAGTGGAGAGGAGTGCTGATATGGAACCAATTAGTAGCTGTGCCATTGTTTTATTTTACACTTCAGAGGGGACGACCGCTCCTCTCCTCTCCGCTCCGCTTCGCTGTGCTCTGCATGCGGCCTGGCGCAGGACTGTGCTGTGCTGTGCTGTGCTGTGCTGTGCTGTGCTGTGCTGTGCTGTGCTGTGCTGTGCTGTGGTACGCTACGCTACGCT
>NC_085862.1:46872679-46875179 GCF_034702125.1 Engraulis encrasicolus | reverse complement strand
TTACTCAGTGTAAGAGGCATTTGTGAACGCACAGCCTTTTTGCAGTGTTTTTCTGGCATTGTGCAGGCCTGGCTGGAAAATATCTGTGCAGAGGCTATGTCAACTAAGTTACTTCACAGAATGAGTGTGTGTTTGTGTACTTGTGTGTTTGCGCGGCGTGTGTGTGTGTGTGTGTGTGTGTGATATTTAATGGGTGGTGAGTCATAGAATTGGGCAAATAAGTGAAAGCCTCTCACAGCTGCGGTCATCATGAGTGACTTAACAGTAATTGAGGAGCCGGGAGGGAGGAGTGAGATGGGGGTGAGATGGGCTGGGGTGGGGTGGGATACTGTATGCTGCATGGGTCAAACTAGCTGGATCCCCCATACCACTGGGAGGAGGAGGTGAGGACGACTCATAGCAGGCTAATAGGATCATAGAAGTGTTTGGTGATGGTGACGGTTCGCCCCCCTGACTGAGAGAAAAAGTTCAAGTCCCTCTGGGGCTTTACCCTCCCTGCAACCAGTTATGCGCACTCTTGATCTTGGTTGATGTGACACGACGATGTGTCGATGACGTGACTTTTGACCAAGTCCCTCTGGGAAAGTCCCATTGCGACAGTGCACACAATGAAATTGCATTTATGCCTCAACCATACAAGGAAGAAGTCCACACAGTTAAAATCTTTTTTTGTCTTCTATTATTTCATGGCTGGCATCCAGCCATGAAATAGTAAAAGACAACAAAAAGGATATTAAGTGTGCTGACTTCTCACTTCAAAAACTTCAGTCAGCCTTTGTCCTGCACCTTTTCCCGGGATGTGCACAATTCTCTTCTTCAACTCAACCTTACTGTACAAGGGGACACCTCAAAAGGCTGAAGTGAGCAGGGACAGATATCCTAGGTCCAGAAAGCCAATGCAATAAAACAGCTGATCATAATTACCACACCCCCTTTAGCCAGACTGATGAGCTAATTAGTGAAAGTGAAAGCGTGAAAGTGAAGTGAAAGTGAAAGCCCATTGGGAATTAGTGAAATCACCTGAAATCACCCGAAAGCAGAGGAACTATCTGGCAGGACTTTTGCTTCCTCAGTCCAATTTGTCCAGCCCTGGACGCAAGGGAGTGAACACATGGGTTCTAAACTTTGTTTATAACCTGACTGCGCGAACCTAGCTGCGCACAACTCAACCTCTGATTGTTGGAAACCGCTGTCGGTCAAAAAAAATAGCTCACGTGGTTGGCTGCCAGTGTCTTACCCCTCCTCATAACATCGTGTTGTTGATAAACACTGAGAACCCATGTATAAGTGTTTGCGTGTCTATGTCGTGGGACAGCTGAGGATGAGTGCACACAGAGAGAAAGAGAAAGTGTTTTCTTCTTCAGCAGATGTGTGCAGCCGGAGGTCCTTGGCACAATGTAAACAGCAGAAACCCACATCCACCCATCCCTCTCTTTTTCTCTCCTTATTCCTACTCTGTAGTCTGTCCATCCCTCTCTTTTTTCTCTCCTTATTCCCACTCTGTAGTCTGTCCATCTATCTCTTTTTTCTGTCCTTATTCTCACTCTGTACTCTGTCCATCCTTCTCTTTCGCCTGTCTTTCTTCAGTTCACTGACTGTGATCATGACATGGTTAGGCTACTCCTGCCAGCAATTGTCACTGATCCTAAACCGCAAATAAAAGTCCCAAACAGTGAATGGCACACAAGCTCTGCACACCCTCTCAAACGGATCTTACATCATAATGTGGTTTCATGTCACACAAAAGTGCACTGGGATGCTCGTCAATTATGCTGCTCCTTATTTTACACACAGATGGAAACACACACACACACACAGATGCAGACATACACACACACACACAAAACACTTAGCAGCCAGGAAACAATAAGTGGTCTGATATAAATTCTTTCCTCATAGACTCTCAAGATAGTTTAAACAGCAGATAAGGAAAAGGAGGATGTAGAAAAGAGAGACCATTTTTCCAAGAAACACAGAAATAGAAGGAAAAGTCAGAATCGGCAGTGCAATATTCTTATATCAAAAGCTGTGGAAACCCCAAGGAGGACTCAACTTTTTCCATAACCCCCAAGTTAACTGAGGAATATGGTATTGTATGAACAGAGGGTGTGAGAATGGGGATAAATAACTTACGCAACTTTGAATGAACCTTTTCAATGTTTCTGGTTTGGCAAGAAATAGTGAAAAAGCTTAAAAATATTGCTTTACCCCCTTTTCAATATAAAAAGTAAATAAGACCCTGAAACCACGACAGCTCCAGCCCACTCGCATCCTGCAGTTTCTTGAACTTCTCACAAGGAGGTTGGAGGGTGAGGGTGAGGTGAGGTAGGGTGAGGTCAGGGGCAGATGGGGCAGAGTGGGTCAGAGGGGTGTTGTTAAGCTTGAAAGAGTCTGCTGTTAAGACCCAGGTTCGATTCCGGCCCAGGTCATTTGCCAAACCTTCCCCGTCTCTCTCTCCCCGCTCATTTCCTGTCCCATAGGCATAAAAGGCCCCAAAATA
>NC_085862.1:46855179-46860179 GCF_034702125.1 Engraulis encrasicolus | reverse complement strand
AATTCAGCTTGATTTGGGGGAAAACAAAAAACAAATCAAAATCATATTGTGACAAGGCGATGAGACGTCTAATAGGAAAAAGTATTTTTTGCTTCGGATGCTGTCCTGCTGACAGTCGGGGTAGCTGTGAGTAGGTAGGGAGTGTGAGGGAGCACAGAGAGAGAGAGCCGACATTATGCTTCACAAAGGGAGCTTTGTATGGTAGCATATGGCTCTGCTGGCCGTGCCGTGGCGGGAAGAAGAAAAAAAATATGATTCCTGGTGCAGCCGTGACCCTTTTGATAGCAAGGCTCAGAATAATGTTATTCTTCCACCACTGGCTGAGGGGGTTAGCTCCGCAACACAAGGCAAACTGTGATTGGCAGCGGAGGAGCTACTGTACCCATTCATCCTAGTCCAGTGTTTCCCATACATTGAGGAAACTATGGCGCACCGCCATCGTTTAAATTTGGCCGCCATAGTTTCCGAAAATGTAAAAAATAAAATAATAATAATAATAATAATAATAATTTTTTTATTATTATTATTTTTTTTAAACGATTTCCGTTTTTTAACGATTTGAAAAAAAAAAGATTTCCTTCGCATTTTCCACCTGGAGGAAATACATCCTATAGAGAAAACCACAAGTGGTTGAAAGACAGAGGGATCAAAAGCATAGTCAAGTTAGTAGTAGTAGTAGTAGTAGTTAAGTTGGGTTTGGGAGCAATAAAAAATCTTTAGAGAAGGGACAGTTGGGATGAGTTTACTGACACTTCCCACTAGGAAGTGAAAAAGGTAGCCTACTCTCTTAGACCCTTTTTGTATGTAGTAACGCTAACAATTTCACAGTGCTCCTAAATTCTTATCTATGCTCCAATTTTGTTTTCATTTTTTTTCATTGTATAGACTCCTGCATGAGGGACGAATGAAAAGTGTGTTGCAAACTAGGGCTGCACGATTATGGAAAAAATCATAATCACGATTATTTTGGTCAAAATCATAATCACGATTATTAATCACGATTATTGATTTTTGCAGATTTTTTTGAAAATTGTAACAAGATGAAATATAACCAAGAATGAATTACATACGGGATGAACAAAATAAAATGAATTGTAATAATTATGTAAAGGCAATAGCATGAAACTTAAGTGGACAGATTTCAGGCCAGAAACACCAGCCTGTCAGTATGTTCTGGCTTCAAGGACGCTCTCAAAAGTAGGTCACTATTGCCACGATTAAATCACGATTAAAATCATGAGTTCGATTTCACTATGTTATCACGATTTTGATTATTTTTCGATTAATTGTGCAGCCCTATTGCAAACAGAAATTATTCACTGTACTGCATTTTTTTTAAATACATAAATGACAATGAACTACTATCCCTGTCCTGGGTGAAATCTTATGTAATTTCTCAAAACTTTTGTGTTGAAAAGGTAGGCCTATAGTTTCTCCATGCGCCAATGTCATACATTAGTCATTGTTTTGCCGTTTTGCATTTACGCCGCGTGAATTTCCACGCAACCGAGACAGAGACACAGCCACAGACAGAGCGAGACAAGCAGACAGAGACAACACCTGCACCACACACACACACACACACACACACACACACACACACACACACACACACACACACACACACACACACACACACACACACACACACACACACACACACACACACACACACACACACACTTTAAAATACAATTGATTTATGCATGATAACCACAATAATTCACAACAAGCAGAGACAGAGACAAAATAGTTTCATTCATTGCCCCTGTGGTACACTATATGGTATGTCAGTGGCTCACCCCTTCTACATGGGAGATACCTTTTATAGCCACCTCTACTGTTAATTCATTCAACAGGTGAGAGAGAGAGAGAGAGAGAGAGAGAGAGAGAGAGAGAGAGAGAGAGAACAAGAGAGAACGAGAGAGAGAGAGAGAGAGAGAGAGAGAACAAGAGAGAACGAGAGAGAGACAGAGAGAGAGACAGAGAGAAAGACAGAGAGCGAGAGCGAGAGTGAGAGCGAGAGTGAGAGTGAGAGATAGAGAGGCATAGACAGATATAAATATAGATACAACACGATACAGTCACACAATAGCAAAAATAGAGGAAGAAAAGAATGAAAGAAAGAAAAAAAAAGAGAAATCCCAAATCCCTTCAGCAGGAGATGACGGCCCGTCTTAATCTTCAGCACAGATGGGAGGCCTGTGGAGATGTGGAAAACACACCGTCGGCCAGCTACAGCAACAGGTAGGCACGGCATCCCACTGTGATGACTACACACACACCACACTGGAGGCAGCAGGGGAACATGACGGACAAGGCAGAGCACTGATCGACAGAGCAGCACGTTAGAAAGGGGGGCGAAAGGCGAGGATAGGGGAGGAGGAGAGAGAGGGAGAGGGAGGAAGATTTGCAAGGAGGAGAAGGAGGAGGAGGAGGAGGAGGAGGGGGTGATAGGGGAGCAAACCAAGGATTGACAGAGGGGCAAGTTAAAAGTTGAAAAGTCAAGTAGAGAGGGAGGAGGATGGAGGAGGACAGGAGAGAAGAGGAGGGTGAGGGGAACGAGGAGGAGGAAAGGAGCAAACCATGGATCGCCAGAGCAGCAAGTTAAAGGAGGGGGAAATAGAGAGAGAGAGGGAGAGAGAGAGAGAGAGAGAGAGAGAGAGAGAGAGAGAGAGAGAGAGAGAGAGAGAGAGAGAGAGAGAGAGGGAGAGAGGGGGAAATAGGAAGGGAGGAGGGTTGGAGAGGAGAAGGAGGAGAAGAAGAGGGGGGGAGCAAAGCACAGAGTGTCAAAGCAGCAAGTTAAAAGGTGGGGTGAAAAGGTGAGGAGAGGAGAGAACAATAGAGTGAAGAAGAGACGGAGGAAGGAAGGCAAAGAAAAGGAGGAGGAGGAGGAGGATGGAGGAGGAGGAAGAGAGTATAACAAGGAGGAGAAGAGGAAGAGGACAGAGCAGCAGGTTAAAAGGGGAAAGGGTGAGAAGATGGGAGGAAAGGAGAGAGAGGAAGGAGGATGGGGAGAGAGTGGCGGCGCTCGTATGAGCAGCGGCCCTGGGGTACATGTACAGTGTATTCTAAAACGCAATTTCGTTGTCAAATTTATTTGTCAATGACAATAAAAAGCTCTTGAGCTCTTGATTCTTGAGAGGGAGATGGATCAGGAGGGGGGAGGAGGGGAAGAAAGAGGAGTGGGGAAGAAAGAGGGGAGCAGATCCACTCGGAACACCTGCCTCCACTTAACCTCCGCCATGTCTTTCTGCTTGAGCTGCTTCTTTCTTTCCGTCCTTTTTCTGTCTTTCTTTCTCTCTGTCTTTTTTTTCCCTCTCTTTCACTTTCTCGCTTTCAGCCAGTGGCCCCCAGACATCCCACGGGCATGGGGGGCTTTGGCCTCTCACACCCGCACCTCCAACGCCACCACTCCCCCTCCCTCCCTACCTCCCTCCCCAAGAAAAAAACCAGCAGCGCTGCAGGGGAGAAGAAGGAGGAGGAGATGTGGTTCTACGCCAGCATTCCTTTTGGAGAAAATATTCCACACACCCAAGTCCCACAGATCTACACACACACATACACCCGCGCACGTACACCTGCACACACACACACACACACACACACGTGCACGCGGGCATGCACATACACACACACACACACACACACACACACACACACACACACACACACACACACACACACACACACACACACACACACACACACGCACACGCACACACACACTTGAAGACAACATCATCAGACCTTCTACTCACACACATATCCTCACACACTCATGATTACACCAGCCTGTCATCGCACAAAACAACATACATTGGCCGAAACACTGGACGAATAATCCTGTATACAAAATAATGTATGCATTCATACATACACACACACACACACACACACACACACACACACACACACACACACACACACACACACACACAGACTGACAGTGTGGTGTGGTGTGTGAGAAGACCTAGGGTCCCCAAGTGCTTGTTATGCCACTCAGGATGGTTGGTTAGGTCAGGAGTGATTCTCACGGCAGCAGAAAGCCCAGGCAGGGTGCCTCTATTCAGTCCCCACAGCAGGTTGGCAAGGGCGGGGATCTGGGGGAATGGGGGGAGTAAGGAGTGCCCCTTTCATTTCTCACCGACTCGAGCCCCCCCGCCCCCTCCAAGAATATCACACACGTACACACACACACACACACACACACACACACACACACACACACACACACACACACACACACACACACACACACACACACACACACACACACACACACACACACACACACAACCTTGTATTCAGATTTTGTGAGTCATTCCCATTGACTTTATAATGATAATTTATGATATAAAAAAGAATGCCTTTAACTGTGCCCTGATCAAACTCATCTCTAAAGCGGATTAGTCGGTCAAGAAATCTTTTTGGAGTTGTTTTTTTCTCAGGACATTTTCGTTCCCCGTGCATTTTGAAAATGCAGGTGCACACAGACACACAAGCACACACACCCTTCAAACTTCCTCTGCTTCCCCTGGCTTTCATTTAGCTTGTCCAGTACTGATAGACATCCCCATTACGTTCCCTTCTCACTCCTCACACACCTCACACAAGTCCCCCTCCCTTCTCTCCCTGTCCCTCTCACACACACTCTCTCTCTCTCACACACACACACACACACACACACACACACACACACACACACACACACACACACACACACACACACACACACACACACACACACACACACACACACACACACACTCACTGACACCACACACTCCCGAGTGGTAATGGGCTCTTGAGTGGCTGTTTGTCTTTTGGGCAGCGTGCGGTTCGTTTCATGTGGTGTTGGGGGACGAGGGAGACGGCACACTCGCTTTCACACGCCTCACTCTCCCCTCCGACAAGACAGACCCGTCCTTTGTTCATTCTCTTCACTCCCTCTATCCGCCACTATCTCTTCTCCACTTGTCATTCCGCCTCCATCCATT